>NC_139623.1:96955125-97007625 GCF_964638095.1 Poromitra crassiceps | reverse complement strand
CGTTCCTTAATATGCAAGCAATGAAGCATGGAACATGTATCGCGTGATATGTGCAATATCAAGTAGAATGAGAACTCTGTGTGTGTGTGTGTGTGTGTGTGTGTGTGTGTGTGTGTGTGTGTGTGTGTGTGTGGGGGGGGTGAGTGCACACAAAAAAGGGAAATAATGTGTTTCTGTAATAGAGAGAGAGTAATAAAGAGATAAGACAAATATCAGGGTTTTGAATCTTATAGACCAGGGATGGGCAACTTTGATGATAGAGAGGGCCACAAAAAAATGTCCTCGCTACCAGAGGGCCAGATTTTGCTGAGGCCTGGGGGCCTAATGGCGCCGGCGCGAAAAATTTGGGGCATTTGAAGCCAGGTTTAGAGGAATAACTAATTTTAATTAATAGTTGTGATGTCATTATTCGGTCTTAACCACCAATATTTGATCCTTTTCTCACTCACTCCTATGTCACCATCTGCTCTCCCTGCAGGGCTTGAAATTAACTTTTTAGACCACCTGCCAGTATGGCTGCTAGATTTTAAAGTTACCAGCCAATTAGAATTTCCACTAGCCAAAATGTTTTTCTTGAAATAAACCAGAATATGAGTGGGTTAATTTAAGCATAAGTATCAGTAGGATACTCAAAGCCTGTGTTGAGGGTCACACAAGAACAAAAATGCACTCTTGAAGTTAAATAAATCCAAAACCAACGAGTTAATTATTTAAATTTTTACTTCAATGTAGAACAGTCATTTCTTACACATGAGATTACTTTTAGCCTTTTAGTCATAAAGATTATTGAAAGATATTCCATATTCCAGACTGAAATGTTATAACAGAAGTGGAGTATTGGCCAGAATGACATGAACATTTGGACACTTATTCAGCAGGTATCTTGCATGTTGCGTTCACGTGCACTGTATTTTTTTTTTTCAATTCCAGTGCGGGCCACACTCGCGGACAGTTGCCCACCCCTGTAGACCTTTAAAGTTTAGAAAACACTACTGCTGAGCTAGAGTAGCTTGGTAAAGATTTTCTCCCGCACAGCTCCCTTAGGTCCCTTAGATCCCTGACTGGATTAAAACCTGCTCTGACCACTGAAGACTGTCTTGTGTACCTCTGCCTCCCCATGTGCCCAGTTAAGCGTTTAAATCAAGTTCAAAGTGTTGTAGGGCAAGGCATGACTATTTCATCTTCCTATACTTTTCAATACTTTAAAATGCTATTTCTCAATAATGTTTCCCCATACTGTTTAGTTTAGCACATCATGTGCATGCATGCATTGGCAATTTGTCTGGCAAAACAAAATCCAATGGGACTCTTTGTCCTGGAAAATTCCTAGTGTAAGTTCTCCAATAGACTAGTCGTATTTTGTACAAATACAGCAAGGAATTAAAGAGTGTACATGTTTGATGGAGGGTCATTTACTCTTCTTCCCCTCTGAGGTCTGGAAATTGGTTGTTCAAATTTTTTATTTATTGCTGTAAGATTATTCCCTTTATGTGTCTGCCTTTAACACAGGACTAATACCGCATTCATGACAACTCGGACCGCCGGAGGTTTCATCTCGGAACCTCCGCCCCTGGCATATTTGCGTTCACACTGCACTTCCCTGTCGGAGGAAAAACACTTAGAAAAACCAAGGAGGGTTCTGGGAAGTGGTAGCCTGGGTAAACCCAGTCCCCACGTGACCTGCTCTCAGAGTTCTCAGTCACTAGTGACTGAGAACCAGAGGTCTGAGAGCAGGTCATGTGGGGGCTGGGTTTACCCAGGCTAGGGAAGTGGAGGCGGTAATGCAACATTTTGCATGAGATGTGTGGATCATACCCGAATTTCAGAGCTGTAATTCCGGCCTGGACGACCGTTCAATTCACTTTTTACAGGTCGGAACCCATTTTTTCCGGTGGTCCGAGTTCTTGAACGGGGTATAAACCCCCCAGATTTCTGGCGATGGCGCTCCGGCGCTGCAGATGGATGTATCTCGTTTTGGAGGGCAAAAAAAAGCAGGTTTGAACCCATAGAGGGCACTTATGCTGTTGAAAATGATAAAGATTGTAGAATATTATAAATGTGGTCTCAAATGTGGAAATTTTGACCAGAATTCTTCACACACCACCCCAAAAGCCATATACAGTATATTGGTTAAAAGCTGAAAAAAAGTGTTTTGGGGTTTAGTCCTGCTTTAACTTGGACTTTGTTTGTTACCTACTCTATACAGTAGGTGAGTGATAAGGATGGATCCAAAGCTGTCATTTTGAATGTTAAAAAGCATGTCATCAACACGGGTGTTAATGTACATGTTGAACATCTCCCATTTGAACCCTATTACTTGCATCATAACAGTAACATAAGCCTATTTTGGAATGATCCCTATGGGCTACAATCGATTATATTCACATACCAAATGACATAACACAATTCTTTACATTCGATGACATGCTTATGTGCATTGCACATACATGTATAATCATCCAGGCCCTTTGCACTGCTATTCAAACCATTCTAATATGTATAAATGCTATTTCAATGTGTGGCAGCTAAGCATCTTATGTCAGAGTGGAATCAAATGTTTTCTTGTAAAACCTATAGGTGTACCCTAGTTCAGGGTTTCAAAGGCACAAGGCTGATGGATGTATGAATCTGTTCAGTAGGTCCTATGTATTAGAATAGATTCCAATCAAGTGCACGTCTTGCAGGGTTGCTGTTGAAGTGCAAGACTTGATTGTGCAGGCAGGGATGTTTGCTTAATCACTTAACGGGTACTTTCACAGTGAGCTATCTAGCTGTAGATGCAGTTTGATGCATATTTTTCTCATTAAAGCCTAACAGTAAGTTTAACTTCTTGAGCATAGTAACTCAAATGTGTGTTGCCATGATTGAAGGTTTCCATTTTCTTTGTAATGTCTTAATTTAATTTGAGTATGCCTTATGGGGGACTGTTCTGTTACCACATTTTTGTACTGACCATTTTGCAGTTTTCTGGTCGTGGACCCTCGAGCTCGTTGTATGTCTGCTAGGCTAGGCCATTGCATTGTGTGTGCCATAACACTTGAACCCTGGTTTAAAATGCATCATCCTTCTGCACTGTCCTGTAAACAAGGTTGCCAAGCCAACTAATGCACATGATGACATGTCATGTCACACATACTGTACATTGACTAAACATAACATTTACCTTCAGTGGACACTGACAGTACATAGCCTAGTAAGACAGAAGTTGTAAGTTAACTTATGTATGATTAGTCTTAAATGAATTAGCCATACTACAGTATTTGAAAGCTACATTATAAGTTACATTTTGTTGATGATGTATATTCAAAAATTGCTGTTCCACATTGACTAATATGATGCTTTTGATATGCAAAAGTGACTGAATTTAAGGAAAAGCAAATACACAACCAGGTTAATAGAAAAATAATATTCAAAATCCATAACTCAACAACAGCCTATCACAGTCAACTTAACGCTATACGTTATGTAACTACTGTAGATATTGTGCATGGTTGGCATGGTCATAACATAATTATCTGAATCAATAAAAAGGAAAACTGCTAATTCTGTCTTGTCTGTTTCAACTCCTTCAATCCAAAGATATGCTGTGTTTTGCAGGGTTGGGTTAGGCTACTTTAAAAATGCAATCCGATACAATTACTACTTGTTAAAAAAAAAAATCAGTGATGTAATTCAAGTATCTCACAATGGGTAAAAAAAAATTAAGTAATGTATGTGATTTGGGCTATTTTGCATTACTTTTGGATTAGCAACTTTTGAGCAAATTTCCTGCATTTCAGTACTGGAGTCTGGGCATGCTTCGTCAGAAGGACATTTTTCACTCACACACACACACACACACACACACACACACACACACACACACACACACACACACACACACACACACAAATTTCAGAGCTTATGTGTTGGTTACAGGCTTTCAGCTAATCTATCTAGTGTGGCCTGTTACTCATTAAATAATAACAATACAGTGTGGCATGTTTCTTATTAATAATAACAATACAAAGTGGAAAAAGAACACAATGTCAGCTGCTGCAACTGGCTGCAGACTTTTATTTCACAAGACCAGGTTGGACCAGAGTGGTGTTGTGTGAGGGTGAGGCAAATGTTGCAATGTGTGCATAGTAATCCCAATTTTTACTAAAAAATTATCTTAATTGTAATCTGTAACCGTCAGGGATTACATTTAGTAATTTACTCCCCAAGCCTCAGCTCGCATTCGCAGCTTGCCTGCTGTGTGGCCAATGAGACCAGCATCACTGATGTCAGATTTATGACATCACTGATGATGTCACAGTGGGATTTATGACATCACTGATGATGTCACCATGGGATTTATGACATCACTGATGATGTCACAGTGGGATGCATTCTTGACTGATACTGTTTCAACTCGACAACATAAACATTTCCCCATCTTAATTCTGGTTGCAGTGTTTGCTAGTACAATAACTTACAGAACATAAGACTGTTCCCCAACGTATACACAATTCCGTGAAAACCATCCGGAATGACTTACTGATGTCACAAATTCTATGACATCACCAGTGATGTCATAAATCATTGATGATGTCACAAATTAAATTACATCATCAGTGATGTCATACATTCGATGACATAATTTTTTTTTTTTTTTTTTTGTATACATGTATTTATTGTAACAAAGCAACTGATACACTTAATTTAATGTCAACAGGTTTCCAGTGGAACAGGAGAAACACTGCAGCCTCCTTGGGGGGAAGACTAGTCATGATCTCTCCTGTCTGAAAATGTTAGGCCGAGCTCAAAATTAGAACAATTTTTATGTTTTGTTTTGTTTTTATAAAAAAATGTAAATTTCAAACTTTTTGGGGGGGGGGGGGGGTCTGAAAAACAATACAATGAAAATTCGACTGACACAAATCCAGAGTATACCGTATGTCGAAAAAACCCACATGCCCCGCCCCACCACCCCAATAAACGGTGTACAATAACCAAGATATAGAACCCAAAACATTTACAACAAGCTGGTGCCTTCAATCAGTTCCATTAGTACAATGAGTCACAAAGGGAAACTCAACCTCTAGTAAGCCTTAGTAACCCCCAACACTGGATATACATTTATATCGAAAACTGGCTAAGGATGCTATGATTAAGTTATCACTGCACCATGGCTTATTTTATTGAACTCACAACTTCAACATCTCATACATAGAAATTGCTATTGTACTTCATTTAAATCTACGCAGGATGACATGCAGAATGCTACTTTTTTTTTATTCTTTTGCATGTCTTTGGGAGATGTAGAATAAGGATGATAGGTGAGACTTCCAGATAGCGACAGATGCCCCCCCTGACCTGTTGAACTATTGGAACTATGGATCGGTCTTGAAAACACTCCAAACAGTGTATACATGTATTTATTGTAAGAAAGCAACTGGTGGACAGGGTGGCTGCGGAGGGATAGGGGATGGACGGCACGAAAAAAGAAAAAGAAAAAAAGAAAATACATTAAAAAAAGAAACCCCAAAATAAAGTATCTTGCTCCCATGGGTTGGAGGACAATTATGGGGGAAGGGCCGGGAAAAGGTGTTGTGCGAAACGTTGTTTTGAAGTTTAGTCATTCGATGACATAATTGATGATCATAATTGATGATTGATGATGATTGATGATTGATGATGATTGATGATTGATGATTGATGATGATTGATGATGATTGATGATTGATGATGATCATAATAATTGATGATCATAATTCGATGACATAATTAATTCGATGACATAACATTCGATGACATAATCAGTGATGTCATAAATGACTAGTGATGTCACTGTTTAGTCACTTATAATAAAGGGACAAAACACCAAAGAAGAAGAAATCATGGATCCTTTCTCACGAAGACAGTGCAAGCCCATCATGCTGCATGTGCAAACCATGCAGCTATCACTGCTTATAAACCAGAATTATCACAATTCTGCAGAAAAGAACAAACTGGTTCCAGCAAGATAGAAAGATAAAGATGCCCCCAAGCCAACCAGCGACCTCTCAGACGACCTGTTTCAATTTCATGGCTTTGATTTTGAGATTGACTTGCAGGCTAAATGTACAGTAGAGGTGAAGTCTCTGTCAGGAAGCTCCAATACACTATCGGTGAAGGATTGTGCTCCTTGCAGGTCCTTCAACCTGGGGGACTACAAGAAGAGCAACCCCCTCCTCTTCGCCATCTAGGGTCCCCAACCTTTTTTAGGATGAGTCTGAGACATTGACATATAAGAGCTAAAAGAGCTAAATGAGAGCTAAAAATAAAACTGGTCAAATCGAAAAATCTGCCTTGAGAGTTTGTTTGTTGATTTTGATCATCAGTTAATCTGTACATTTATGGTAAAAACAAATGCTTTTACAATGTTGCCATTTGATTTTTGTCTGTAGTCTACTCACATGGTTCTCAAAGTGGGGTCCAGGGGTCCTTGCAGGGGGTTCGGGGGTGCCCAGCAAAAAGGGGAATAATTTATTTTCACTATAATTCCATTTCCATCCATAAGTAATACAATGACAGAATGTAAATGTATGACTACTTTGGTCATGGGCTTCAGACTCTGTAATAAAACATCTAAAAGCAAACATCTTATCTGATGGGGGGACACTGACTGGACATAATCTTATCAAATGGGGGTCCGTGGTCTAATTTGTGTCAGTTTAGGGGTCCTTTAATGTAGGCTTGTAGTCGGCACTCCGAAGCAATGGGTGGCGCTTAACTTTGAATCCAGACCGGAATAAAATCAAGAGAAAGCAGCAGACAGCAGAAGGTGGCGGTAATGCACAAAAGCTGTTTGCCAACCGCCATAAAACATTAGAAGAAGAAGAAGAAGCAGAAGAAGACAGCAGAAGAAGATCGGTCGAGTTCTTTCTTTGGTCGAGTTGTGTCGTTGTGTCGCACATAGTGTTTAGAGGACGATCTTGGGTATGTATGTATATAGGATTCACACTCATTTATGTCTGGGTTCGTGTTTTATTACGGTTAACGTAACGTTACTTTATTTGGTGAATATATGTCTTAACTAGCTCCGTGTGAGCGTCAGACCGTTTACCTTGCAAACAAAATACCCAGTCTAGCTAACTAGCATTAGCAACGCACTAAGCTCACGCTAGCTAACAAGTTGACCTGCGCCTCCTAAATATAGCGTTAGCTGCAAAACCGAGAACTTCAGCCAGCGTACCTTGATCATGATGTAACGTAACGTTACTGCTTTGGATACGTGTAGGAACATTTAACAAAAGTACAGATTGGTAGCGGCTAACGCTACGTCTCAAATCGCGTTTAGTGTTTTCCATTGCAAATTCAACGTTAATACCAAAGGGAAACAACAATAACGTTCATCGTTGACTCGTTTCGGTGTAACACCTTAACTGCGAATTAACCCAACGTTAACGATATTATTAGCTGCTTACTTAAGGAAAGGCGGGTTGTTATTTGATAAATGAGTGTTGGTTATAGTTAGCTACACGATCTCATCAGGGGTAAGCAAACAGTCCGATAGAGGGGGTATGCATCGTGAAAAATAAGAGGTATTGCTACTTTTCAACGATGGCTACAACGGCTGAGCTGGTCGTTTATTTTTCTTCTTGGCACGGTGGATTTCAGGCGAGCCCTTCCTTCCCCCACGCCGCCGTCAGACTGTTTTTCTGTAGATAAGAGATAAGACTGCAGCTCTCTCTCCTTTGAGAGAGCCTGGTGACGCGAGGTCAGACTGCAGCAGACTGCACCCAGCGTGAAAATGAAATACTGAGGGGAAGTGAACATGTATTCGAAAATTACTCTCACTCTTCTAAAACATGATTAAATTCCTAACAACCAATTTGCATGTTTGATTCCTTTACTTTACTTTATTTGTTTATTTGGACGGGACAATGCACAATTAATGAACACATAAAACATGAAACGGATACAGTCACCTGAAACATGGTAAAAGTGTAAAAAAGTGCCAGATTTAGCACAAGGCTAGATTCCATCCGCAGTCCCCAAACATAAAAACAGAGGAATATAAAACAGTAAGACCTACATACATAATTCAAGGATCAAGGATACTTTATTGTCATTCATCATGCCAAACATAATGAGCGAAAAGCAGTACTCAGGTCTCAGTACTAAGTAACCTAAAAACTATAGCATAAAAATAGAACTATTAGGGATTAAGAATAAGTACCTAAACCCAAAACAGCTCTATTAAGTTAAATTAGAATAAGTAAAATCTAAACTACAACCAGCTAAAACAACAATGGACAGCAATAAAAACATACAAAAAATAATAATTAATTAATAGAACACTCAAAAGAAACAGATAGTAAGGTACACTCAAAAATACAAAAACGACAGAAAACATACTATAAATAAATAATTACGTGTCTGGTTGGCTTTCAACCATTGTTTTAATTTATTTCTAAAAGTGGAGCCCATTCCTTATGGGGTCACGTAGATGGCCTTAGAAGTAGTTTGTTCTTTTTCGAAATATAATTTAAGATGTACATTTCCTTATTTAAACATTTGCGTATTAAACCGCGATGAAAATAATATTGGCAAATGATCATGTTTAAGATGAACATTCAAGATTTCTCACCCCGCAACAGACAAACAGTGGTTACAGTACATTACAGTGAAGGTAATATGAATTGGACATAACTTTGGAATAAATTAACAGTCAGCCAGCTATTCAGTTAACTCAGTGGTTTGAATGACTGCATGACTATTGCTTTAAACGGCATAGCAACGTGATCAGTTAAACAGCCAAAGTAATAGCCTAACGTTACATAAAATCAGATGAGTCATTTAAAAACAGTCATTCTCTTCTGTTTACATTTCATAAAAAAATTAATCTTTTTAAAAGTTGGATTATCTTTATTTATTTTGGGTAAAAGCTGGGGGGGGGGGCAGCTCTAAAGTAGCTAATTTTAGGTATATAGCTTGTTTAGCCACCACAGCTGCATTTTATCTACTTGGGGTGCCATAAACTTCATACAATTTCTGTTTTGTTCGTAGATTACGGTACTCACTCACTGCCAAAGATGGTCCGACCACATTTTGGACCTCCACGCTTCAAGCCCAGGTAATGTTTTCATGGTGTGAAGCTGAAACCAGGTGGTTTGGTGTTGGCTTTGACAGTTATGTCCTTGGTACTGATGCTAGCATTAAAAACATGCACATATACGCTTGATGATGTCATGTTTTTTGTTGTGAATTGGTGGTATTCAAAGATTGGTAGCTTTCATGTCATATAATTTTGCATCCTTGTGTCCTAGCAGGCCCTACACAGATGGACACGGCAGTGCGCCGTGTGAAGAGCACTACACCCCCAACTCCAAACGACGGAGAGATGACTACCCAGGAAAGGCCCCTTTCCACTTTAGAGAATCCAGAGGTAGAGGTGAATCCAGAGGCAGAGGACGACCCCCCTTTGGCAAAAGGCCCCCACTGATGGGAGAACGAAGGGAACCACCTTTCAATCACTGGAGGTCCCAGAACCAGGATTCCTTTAAACCATACCCGTCCCAAATGGAACCACACCATAGCCAGAGGAGGCCTCCTACCTCTAGGCCAACCCGGCCCCCCCAAGCCCAGAATCACTCATCCTCACGCAGTCCCGTACAAGGGTCACCAGGCCACAGGGGACCACCTTTTCATGGCCACCCTTCAAGTCATAACTCACCCTCACCAAGGCATTATCGTAACCACCCAGCTGACAGGAGGCCAGGCGCTACACCGCCCTACCAGGGCTCTTTTAGGGGCCCAAAAAGGCAGACGGATTTTCCCCATCAGGAGCAACGGAGTCGAGACCCCCGCGGGCATTACAGTCCAAGAGAACGGCCGTATGAACACCCTGGTGGGAAGCGCTGGAATGGGCCTGGAGCCTTCTCTCATCAGCAGCAGCACAATGGAGAACACGGGCCCTCTGGTTCACAGAGGAAGCCCAGAGAGTTACATGGCAGAGGCTCATGTCCAGAGAGGTACAGGAGTGAAGCAATGCAGGCTGGGTAAACTTATTAAAGGGGAGGCCTGAAGCTGGCCCAGTCCTCCCAGTCACAGGGGTCATAATGATTACCTCTACCCTGCCCCAACTCATAGTTAATAGAGGGTATTAAAGTGGGCTCTGATGTAAACATGGCTTTCACCTGCCACTCACAGGAGTATTACAACTGTAATTGCTCATTGAAAATTGACCTCAAATTAAAATTGACCTGTTGCATATTATCATGGCATTATGATGGGGCAGTGTAAAAATATGTTAAAGTTCCGTTTTCCCAATTAACACGGCCATGGATCTACCATTGTAATTATGTCTCTATTGTTTGATGGATATGCAGGTGGTCATCTGAACAAGACTCCAGGAGGAAGCGTGCCGAGGTGGAGAGGGAGGGCAGCAGATCCCACAGCACAGAGAAGGCACAGGAAGGCCATTCTCACCTCCCCCCTTACAGATCCCCCTCATGGAAAGGAGGTCTGTCATCATCATCATCCTCCTACCATAACAGCCCTCAGCAGAGGCAGCTGGCCATGTCTCGCAAAAGGAGGATGCCAGACCTCAACATGCCCTCAACAGGCCCCGCACTGGAGTACAGCCATCCAAAGCACCCCAGGAGAGAGAGACCGCAACTCCTCAATGTTCCCAGGGGATTTGGTGGCAAAGCGTTGTCTCTCATGGATAGAAGTCGCATAGTGAAGGGCAGACAAATGAGAGCGGAGTCTGTGATGAGGCTCCGAGCGCCCCCACCTCTGAAAGTCAAGCCTCCCATGGGAGAGTCTGCTTCACGTGCAAATATCACTTCCATTCTTGCTATCAGGAAGAAGCGTTTCCAGTCAAATGCCGTCCCCCTGAAAAAGGTGGAACTGGAGAGGGCAAAACCACGGCAGCCATCACCCAGCGGAGATGGCAATGCAAGCAAGTCTTCGAGAGACTCTGATACAGTGAAAGAACAGGTGGAGTCCCGTCGGTCATTGAGCACCCACAGGTATGGTATTTTCCTTCTCACACTGTGCGCAGGGGCTTGATGATGATTAGGAAGTCAAGAAACGATTTCTCTATATGAAGGGGGTACCTGCTGTGGAAAATGGAGATGTCGTGATGAGCTGTAAATGTGCACCATTGATTCAGTTGATGAAACATGCTACAAAGGTTTTGAAATACCTTCATATCACTGCGTGCTACAAATGTTTCAGACTACCTTCATATCAAGTGGGCTGAAGAGAAGGTACTAAGTTTGTGCTCAAGTCATTCAGATCCTCTACAATGCCGCCTCTTTTTAAAACTTCAAAAACGATCGTTCAGGAGGAGCGAGGAAAAATAAGTTGATCGATCTGTGTCACTGAAGGATTCCCACATTTTGCCAATATTGATAAAAAGATGTGCTGTTCGGATGTGGTGAAGACACCCCTCATCCTCCGTATGAGCAAAAAGCCAAGTGGAGCTCAAGTTACTACACGTAGCCTAAACACACGAGAGGTGATGGGACACGAAGAGGACTACACTTATCAGTGAGACACAATGCCCTATTTAACTCAGTGGAAACATGCCAGCATACACGGAGCTTGGAAAAAGAGATGCACTAATGTCAGATGTCAACGACTGA
Source organism: Poromitra crassiceps (assembly GCF_964638095.1). NCBI lineage: Eukaryota > Metazoa > Chordata > Actinopteri > Beryciformes > Melamphaidae > Poromitra > Poromitra crassiceps. Next base: position 96,996,022 of record NC_139623.1, on the reverse strand, counting down.
CAGAGCACTGCAGCAAGGCCGTCAGTTGAGGAAATCTCTCCCTCAGCTCAGAGCTGCAGCATAAGGCAGCAAAGTGGCATCACTCAGCTCAGAGCAGCAGCTGCAGCAAAGTGGCATACTGGAACATGGATTTGACAAATGAAGCTAGTCTGAACTATGACAAAGTAGTCCCCAATCTCAATACAGATGATGATATCACCGATGTCAAAAAGAGACAAAAGACCTGAATCACCGAAGAGGAGTTTTTGTTTTGCTCAAGAACATTATTGGCCCATGTCAGAATTAGGTGACAAACTGTACATTCATTTTCAATGATTATATTCTTATAATTGAAGTTACATAGACTTAAAAAAAAATCTCCCTAATTCTACTTGGCCAATTCCCCCTGCTGTCGCGGTCGTTGCTCCATCCCCTCTGTAGACTAGTACATGCTTCCTGACACAGGTGCAGTCGCCTGCCGCTTCTTTGCACCTGACAGCAGGATGTAGCGCGGAGGAGGATCACGCTATTCCCCCCAGTTCCCCTCCCTCCGAACAGGCGCTCCGACCGACCAGAGGAGGCCCTAGTGCAGCAACCAGACTACATACCCCACCAGCTTCCCACCCACAGACATGGCCAATTATGTCTGTAGGAATGTCTGACCAAGTTAGAAGTACTGCTGTGCAGAATTGAGCCTGGGTCTCCACAGTGGTAGGCGAGTGCTTTTACCTCTACATTACCCAGACGCCCTCTAGTTCCATACTTAATACATTTCAAATGATAACTTTTACTTGATGAAGTGTGAAAAGATTTATTAGTAAAAACAAAATACAGATTCTAAAAATACTTAAAGCCCAAAGAACCCAGGAAGCATATTGTGGAACCCCCCCACTTTAAAAAATGATCTCTTCACCTCCCACACCTGCATGTATGCATGCATAGTGCTCTTGGAGTAACACCTGGTTCAAGCTTCACGCAGAATGCAAGTGTCAAGAGTGTACGCAGTCAATATTTTTAAATTGTGGCCAAATTGACTTATTGGAGTCGTGTGTGAGGCTGTGCATCTTCTGAAATTTGAAACTACACTGATGATGCCGCTGTCCGGAATTGGCTGAACAAAGAGGAACTGGAACTACTGGCCGATACTGGTGTTTGTTTCGAAGAGCTGAAATCCCCTACGACAACATTTAAAGTCCTGGACTTACCAGGCACACGGTCATGAGAAACACAAAATGGATGACTGAAGCGCGGCATGTCTATGGCTCCCACATGTCTAGCCAGGAGCCACAGAGCCAGAATGAACCAAGACTAAGTTGGAGCAGCATGTTTTGATGGACACATCAGCCATTGTAGAAAACAAACCTGTGTCTGGTTTGACAGGACATTTGAATAACCTCATTAATGCCTTCAGTGGAACAGGCCTTGATGCAACATCTTGAAGAGCCGGAAAAAAGTTTTTAAATGTCTGAGCACAAAACAAGACCCTCTGCAAAGTGAGGCCAAAGTCAAGAAGGATGAAGAAAGAACCTTGAAGTGAAAAAAGGCAGAACTAAGGGAAATTATTAACTGGAGATGGCCATTGGAAAGGACATTAAGGTGAAACCTGAAATCGCAAGTGACTAGAATTCCAATTTTGACGATGCTACATGGAGACACAAGCAAGATCAACATGATGTAGATTCAGAATTATGAGCATCTTGCTCTTGTGTTCTTGTAAAGATTCATGAATTTGGGCCCGCTCTACAGGTCAACAAGTGCCGTGATTGGTTCCTCTGTCCAGTCAGTCATGTGACCAAAACATAATCATAAATGCGCATCAAGTGAATCCGTGAAATCGAAATCTTCGATAACCACATATCCTAGGAAGCCTGTTGCGAGGGACTTCTGGCAACTAAGGGGAGTATAGAGCACTTAAGTCTCTAATGCAAGCCTTGATTTGTATCCAGTATCTGCTAGACATGACAAGACAAGACACGGCTCCCTGTGATCAAAACATTACATTGTCATCCAATACTTCGCACTTGATCCCACTTTACCCTCAAAACCATTTGAAGAAGAGGTGAAGACGACACTGCACTTTGACACTCTTTTTATTGCATAACTAAACGGGTGATCGTCGTCATTAAAGCCCAACCATCTCCAACCAACCACGGCCAAGAGCCCAATCCAGTGTGGATCTGAGACGTGAGCACTGCAAAAGCCCCAAGTCAATTGCTTTGACCCCTGGCCTTATGGCTCTCCTCATGATGCCCACTGTACAGCTGTGGAGAAGAAGCTGTTGAGCTTACATCCCCAACTTGCGTGTGCACAACCATGCACTACAGCACTACAAATGTTCCCAAGACTCAGTCCCAGTCAACTCTCATCAAACTCTTGGCCTAAAGAAAATTACACGAAGACAACTACAGGAACAATTAGGAATGGCTTAGAGGTGAATATTTTGGAAGATCAGACTGTGACACTGCCATCAAGATGTTGCCCGCCTTTGCTTCAGAGAGGGACGATAGAAGATGTTCTAGACAAATTTCTGAAAGTCCTCCGCAAGATATGCCTGCTCTAACAATCACTGAGTGAATGAGGAGAGCTCAGATTGATTCAGGGTACAGTAATAGGAGTAAAGACGCATGGAGATTCCATGGTTTTTGTAAGTACCCATGTGTGATGCGTGGCTTTATGATCATTTTCTGCCTGCCAAACAGTGCTGTTCATTAGTGGTTTGATTTACAGTACTTCTATGAAATGAAAGGTTAATATTATTTGTAGATATTCAGCCCTTCCTGCTATTTTCACATGCCATTCTTCTGTGTCGTTGATTATAGAACACTGATCAGTTCAGCCTTCAGAAATGCTGACATCCTTAACATGCTTCTACTGATCTCTCCTCAGCGCCTCCCCTGTAGAAAAAGCTCTGTCATGTGACCTTGTCGTCGTTTCCCACTGGCAAGCTGGGCCAAGTTCCAGCTCCAAGGGCTGCTCATCCCCAAGGGATCGCAGCCCCAAGTCAAAGACAGGTAGGCAAACTGTGATCTTGTGACTGTAAAATTTTGGAAAACTTTGAAGGCTTATTTCTTTGTTGCTTCTCTGTATAATTTGTCTTGTGTCTCTATACATACCAATATTGTTTTCATTTATTCTAATAAATCTTCCCCTAATTTTTAGAACGCAGTTCAGATTCGGGTGCCCCCCCGAACAACCGTTTCTCAAAAATGCACGACTCCAGATCATTGCTCAATGAACGCAGAGGAGCCAATTTGGACAAGAGAACTTTTAGGTAAATTGCCTAGAATTCTGCTCACATTCGTTTTTGTTACAATGCTTCTCAAAGCCTTTTAACAAACAGCTGTTGGAAGTGCAAACTTTCTATAGAGAATGTCCCTGTTGTGATGTTCACCTGTTGTTTTGCAGGCCGTTTCATATGACACAGGAGAGCCACAGACCTGGGAGGCCCTTCAGGAGACCAGGACCAGGACCCAATCAGGTGAGCGGCGCAGTAAAATAGTGCATTTATGTGTTACAATTAGACGCTTATAAATCCTATGAAGAAATACAGAATACAGGCACACGTGTTTCTTTTTTTTCTCTTTTCCCCTTTGTCATTATTGGACAAAAGCCTTGGATCAACATTTCCGGATGAAGTCTATTGTTGCCAGTTTAGACGCACAAGAAATACAGTAAGGGCAAAGTAACAGCCTTCACTCATGTTTTACAGAGACCGCCGTTCCCAGGTGGTCCAAGGAGGATGGCCCCGGAACCGTCTGGAAATATTAGAAGACCACTCATGGTATGTATTCAGTGATAAACTGCTTTCCATTTGAATATCTGATTGGCCCTACTGTTTTCTTATGGACCAATACTTTTGGTGTTTCTTTAGGAGAGCTTTGTGCCACGTCCCTTCCCACATCAGAAGCCGGTGTTCCGAAAAACTATCAGTATCATGTCTAAATACCGCAACATGCAGACGATGCGCCGTGTTCCATACAACAGAGGTCCTAACAACCGAGGACCCAACCAACAACGCTGGTGATACCCCTAGTAAGTTAGATTTTGGCCGGCGATGTCTATGATGTGATCCACACATTTTACTTGAATACAATCCACAGGCAGAAACATGACATGAAGCAGAACATTACCAGGCAGGTAGTTCGTATAATGTATCATTGTTAGTTTGGAACAAATTGTAATAAAATCAACACAAATCTATTTAAAATAAAATATATTAGTCAGTTGACTGTCTGGTTCTGGAAGTTAGATAGTTCCATTATTTGCTGCTTGCACCAATTTTGTCAGTTTGCTTAGGCGAACTGTGCTTCAGGTCAAGTCACGGTGTGGTGGATTGTTTGACACTTGTCATGTTTTTAGCTGTGGGACTCCACTGCATTTAGTGCCAGATTGCTACTCTGTCTTTCCCAACCCTCCTTTTAATATTTGTATGAATCGGGGGCATTCGGGTAGTCCCTACCTACTAGGCTTGTCAAAAGTATCGATAAAAGACAATACTAAAAATTTGAAACGGATACAATACTCATTTGCAACAGGTATCGATAGTATCGATAAGTATCAACACTAAAAATTTGAAACTGATACAATACTCACTTGCACCTGTATCAATATCAGCAGTGTTTTCTCTTAATGAAAAATCAAACATACCACTGATTTCTCCCTCCCTGTCATTGGTGGATATCTGTTGCTTCAACAAGTTCAAAGTATTCTGATAGGCTGATCACTAGAGCAGGTGTAATCTGCTGTGTTATGATAGGCTGATGACTAGAGCAGGTGTAATCTGCTGTGTAAGGTCAAAGTTTTTAATGAGTTTTATCAGGTCTGCGGGTGGGAAGCCAGATTAGGGGTATGTGTCCTGGTCACTGCACTAGCGCCTCCTCTGGTCCGGCGGGGGCGCCTGGTCGGGGTGGAAGGGAACTGGTGGGAATAGCGTGATCCTCCCACGTGCTACCCCCTGCTGGTGAAGCCCCCCCTTGCCAGGTGAAAAGAAGCGGCTGGCAACTGCGCATGTGTCGGAGGAAGCATGGTGCTAGTCTCGGCTCTCCCCAGATCGGCAGAGGGTGGAGCAGCGACCGGGGCAGCAGGGGAAAATTGGCCAAGTACAATTAGACATTACATACCGCTCAAGGCAGCTCAACTGTTCATGCATGCCATGATATTTTCTCACTTATCCTACTGTGTAACTATGGGCCCAGGCTTCACAAGCAACTGTCAAACCTGTCACATCACTGTACAAACAGGCACTGAAAATAATGGATCGAAAACAAATGAAATGGCATCACTGTATAATTCTACACAAGTACAGGCTGCTCAGTTCTGACAGCTTCATTAAATTTTCGTTTGTCAAATTTATTTTTAAATGTGTGAATAATCTCGTCCCAGCCGTACTTTCACCATATGTCACAAAAATAAACGGCAACAGAATTGCCACAAGGGGATCAGCGAATGGCAATTGTAGAGTGGCCCAACGCAAAACTACTTTCGGTCGGTCATCCTTTTCAGTAAAAGGGATACATATATGGAATTCCCTACCAACAGAAATAAAAATGCAAACTAATCTGAAAAGCTTTAATGAAAAGGTGAAACACTGGCTGAAGTCAAATCAAACCTGCGACCATTGGTCACTGATGTAGTTGTGTAATTTTACTGTAAATTTTGTATGATGTAGTAGCATAATTCTACTGTAAATTATATATGATCGTGTCACAATTTTTATGTTTGCACTTTGTTTAGATTATCTATTTTATTAGAAAAGCCTACCCAGGGACAGGGATTGCAAATTAACCTTGGCTAGATATCCTATATGCATCGCATATGTTTCATGTTACTGTAACTTGTTACAATGTTGTCTTGCATTGTCCCTGACAAAAAAATACATAAATTGGGGAGAAAACAAAAAAAAATCATATGAATCCTTGAAATGGTATCAAAGCAACTTTTTTTTTTATTGAGACAAGACTAATTTACACAGAAAGGCTTCTAGGAAATGGTGGATTTAATGGCTCTAAAAAACTGCTTTAGGGGAAACATACTCATGAGTTTGTTTGTCTCTTGGTCTCAGCACAGGCGCCTGCTTCTGAAACGTTGCGAACATGAGATATCTGCCCAAGGTCTTGGCTGCTGGCTGAACGGCACAAACTCTCTGCTCACCACCTTCTCTAACCTGCCCATATATCCCAGAAGTGTGTTCTTGCTTGCGATTTCTTCACATTTGAAGTACTGCAGTACTTTGTTTTAGTATATTTGTATGTAAAGTAGCTATGCCATTACATTATGTTTCCCTACTTTTTGCTGTTTATGTTGATTTTGGAATTACTGCTCGCGATACTAGCAATTATCATTTCATTTGATTGTTTTTAGTAATTCTTTGTTTACCAGCAGTAAGATTTCAGGGTTGTTTATTTTAGGGTAAAGTTTACTTTGTTATCAAGCTTATTTTTCCCCGTGGGTCCTAATAGATAATTTGTGGGTGTTAGAAGTTTGATTATCACTGTCAACTCATTAAATGACAATTAGCTACTACTTGTAATGACTGTATCATAATATGTTCAGTGTAGCCTATTGTTTGAGACGTCAAATAAAATGATGTAAGAAGTTTGATTTGATGACCTTCATTTGAGTCATTTGTTTTGCATGTAGAGTCAGAGATGGGATAGAATCACTTGTGTGTAGACAACAGTGAATTGAATGAGCTCTCATTGGTGACAAATGATAGCATCACTCTACTCAATCACTGCATCACTTTAGCTCATCACTCATCAGTCATTCTCAAGTAGACTTGGCACTATCAAAGCAGAGAACAGGAGCCAGACTTCAAATCAGTAGTACGCTAATACCTCCTGAATACTGGAACAATCAACCAATTATTTGAATAACAGAACAATGAAAGATGCATTGTTTAAGGGTGCCATGGCACTAGTCCGATACCTCACGAGTCCGACACCTCACGAGTCCAAAAAAAGAGGCATTGGACAGGGGATCATGTCTATGTTCCCCGGGTTCTATATTCCCCGTTTTTCACTAACCCTAAACCTAACCTCCCCCAGACCCTAACCCAAAACCTAACCTCTCCCACCCCCACGCCTAAACCTAACCTCCCCCAGACCCTAACCCAAAACCTAACCTCTCCCACCCCCACGAACCCAAAACCTAACCTCTCCCACCTCCACGCCTAAACCTAACCTCCCCCAGACCCTAACCCAAAACCATGAGGTGTCGGTCTCGTGAGGTGTCGGACTAGGGGGCAGTCCCCTTGTTTAAGAGGGACACCCATCGCTACTTTAACTTGTTGTATTACTGAGCTCATTAGGCTCATTGTGTAGCAAACAGGAGTGATGTTTCATCAGTATGCTTTCTTTCCAAAGTTTGCAGTCAATTGTTCACACCCAGTGGCATATCTTCAGATGCTACTCTCAGGCTGGCTTTAATCATGCTGTTTTGTCAAACCAGTTTGAGGAGCAAATTGAAGAATGCTTCTCAACAGAAGCTACACCCATCTCTCCCCAAACACCAAAAGCGCACAACAGTGACAAAGTATTTATTAACCTTTATTTGATGTTTTGATTATGCATCTGGCAATTACTATTTTGACAGCTTAGTCCCTATATTTATCAAAGAAACTGCCATTGTATAATTTGAATGAATCTGTTGATATAATGGGGAAACATGGGACTAGGATAACTTGTAACATTTTAGGGTGAAGGAAGAATTCTGCATAAAAAAACGTGCCAGTTTAGAATATATGGATAATTAATGAAACGTAAATAAATGCAAATCATGATCCTGTTAGAGCTGAATATGAAAGTACCGGTACGTAAGGTCCAGTGATAGTGACTTATCCTGCTCAGTTTCACCCAATTTAAACATTGCAATTCACCATTCCTGTGTAACTGCCCCTTTAAACTCAGCTCTTGCCCTTCAGCCTGCCACACTGCCCCAGTGATATTTGTGAGCAGATCTGAGCAGCAGGCGGTCCTGTGCTAAACTTAGCCGTGACAGTAGCACTTCTCATCACAACATACTCTCCACGCCAGCAGGTTACAATGGGACCCTGGGCGCACGGTGTCCAGTTACCGCAGATGCTGCTGTATTTCACCAGCAACACTGGCAAAACAAGGTGAGTGTATGCACTGAATCCTTACCAGCACCGGGGGTGTAATCTTGTTATTGGATTAAGGTTATAGGGTGTTTTCTGAGGACTGTGAAATGTGTCACTGCTCCTGTGCCTTGGCTGCAGCATGTGCTCTACTGTACCACCCTCTTTTACTCTACTGTAGGTTCCCCATATTTGAAGAATTATCACAGTTATGTATATGATTTGGGGTTTGCCATTTTCAACACTAATAAACAATACTTGTATTTTCTACAAGGTGTTGCATGTCTCCGGCTGCACTGAGCTGATTGGTGTCTGTAGAATCTGCTCCACTGACTCCCTCCAATCTGTCCTTTGTAGATTTAGACTTTAAGACTGCAGCTTTTTCTGTCTTTCACTCTGTCCACACTTTACCTTGGTATTCTTCTCTGTCACCATGGGCGTCTATAGCTCTGCCCTCATTCCCGGTAAGGCTTTGTGACTCTTGTTATTACACCCGTTGCTGCTTGAATACTGTATATGTTTAAGGCTGAATGTAAATGCAGGCTGTGGAATCATGAACATGTGAATGATACGTAGGTTTATTGTTGAAATGAATGAGCTAGGCCTACATGCTCTATAATGGACTTTAGTAGTATTACATTTTCTACACAAGGCCAGGCTTGTTTTAATATTTATTCTCCATTTCTCTCCAAGACACTGAAGAGTTTGATTCAATTGTGTCAGTGACGGAGAAGCCGAATGAGCAGGCAGCTCATGTTGCAGATGAGAGATTACAGTCAGAGCTTCCGACTTTGGGAAGTATACATTTACACTAGTTCTGCAATATTATGAATCGTTAGCATAATATATATCACTGTCTAGAAATCAAGCTATTACATGATAAAAATTATGATTTAATAGTTCATTATAATGGGCCTCATTATGTGAAAGAGTCCCTTTAGTCCAATGACTTTCATAGAGCATGTACCGTAGATTACTCACTCTGCTGTGTGTCCCATCTGTCCTTGGGATAAATTTAACTTTTTTGAGCTGGCCATTGTAGGTGACAATATGCACACAACCACATACTGTAGCAGGATATCCGATATGTGACAAGTTTAAAATAGTACTTCCACTGAAATATAGCATTTAATTTATTTATTTATTTAAATGACACAATTGTTACTGACCTACCCAAAGACCATGTTGAACATCGTACTTGGAGGATCAATTGCATCAAATATAGTTCATACAACACGGGTTAAAATACTTCTTAAATGTCTTTTACTTATCAGATGTCTCAAACTAGACTTGACTTACAGGTAACACTCACGATGGAGGTGGAAAGAGAAGATACTAGAGAAACGAAAGAGGAGCCGGATTCCCTTTCTTTGACACTGCAAGAAACCACTCAGGCAACATGCAACAATGAGTCGGGCCTACCTGTAAGTATAAAGAAAAATCGCTAACACTTTAGAATACAGCCCACAACTTACAGTGTAAGTACAGGGCAGAGATGCTCACAAGTAATTTTTTGCAAGTCCAAGTCAAGTCTCAAGTCTTTGAGCTCGAGTCCAAGTCAAGTCTCAAGTCTTTGAGGGGCAAATCCAAGTCAAGTCTCAGGTCACAAATCCAAGTCAAGTCTAAAGTATCTTACAGATAAGCGTTCTCATCTGCTGCATGCCATCCAGTCTGCTTAGAATACTGCATAGCTAAAACTAAGGAATTCAAAGCATGTGTGCATGTGCAACTGTATCATCCTCACTCCTTTATCTATTAGCATACAGTATCAGCATTGATTGGATGGCATTAGTAGACATTTACTTAATGTTAATGCAAAACATTTTTTTAAATAAAGATTGTTCACAAGTCCCAAATCTCAAGTCCAAGTCAAGTCTCAAGTCTTTGGGGACGACTCTCAAGTCAAGTCTCAAGTCATTGTGTGTGCGACTTAAGTCAGACTCAAGTCCAAGTCTCAAGTCCTAACCCTAACAAAATCTGTACTTACAGGGTAAGTACAGGATACAAACTAAGTACAGTACAGGGTAACAAAATCTGTATTTACAGGGTAAGTACAGGGTAACAAAATCTGTACTTACAGGGGTACAAAATCACATCTGTAAAGTTTAATCTGTACTTGATGTTTTTTTATGCAACTGTATTTATTGTGGGGCTAATTTCTATGTAGCTACTTTGTCCTTGAGAGCCACAACTGGAAATAAATCCTGTAGTTACCCTGTAATTAATTACTTTGTAATGACTATGTAACTAGGAGGCAATTGACACTGCTTTAGAATACAGCCCGTGCCCCTGTAGTTACCATGTAGTTGTCACCGGGTGGTGTCTTATAATAAAAACCCTTTTTCTGTTGGGGAGCAACAACAAAATGCAAGGCGGAGGCAGAATAAAATAATGTGTCCTTTATTACAACAATATATATAAAACTAATCTAATGGATAAAAATGTTCAAAGTTCATGGAAGTTCCAGTCCTCAATTGTCCTTTGTCCTCACTCCTGGAGACAGGCAGCAGACGAGTCCTTCGTCTGCCGGGGACGGCCGATCACAGCAGCAGCTTAGAATAAAAACAGATATCTCGTCAGGGTGATGGGCTTCCTTAAAATCAGTCTGTTGTTAAAGCTAAAACGGGGCACTCAATAAGGCTTAGCTGGGAAAAGATTTAACAAAATAAAAATAGTCCACGGCACACCAAGAGTTCAACTCAGGAACAAATCAAATAAATAAATGTTATGATTGCACTGCAAATAAACCCACTTCAAATCAAACGAAATAAGACCCAGTCCAACTGTCGTAGCCTAGCCCACGTTAAAGCGCTGGTATTAAAAGGCCCACTTGATGGATAACTATAGTTTAAAAGGCGTCAATATGGGCGCCGATAAATAGCTTGCTGCGCTGGTAAAGTGCTGTAGAGAAGAGTGTAAGAGAGGGACTTAACTGGAGGAAGGGCGGAACGCATCCCCACCCCTCCACTTTGGTCCAAGGCCTCCTCTCTCGAACACCGAATGGCACTGGAACAGGAACGGCTGGGTAGTTCTCCCTGGTGACTGGGCTGGCTCTCAGGCTGGCTCCCCCGGACGGCTTCCTGGGTGCAGCAGACGGCCGCTGTGGCTGTAGTAGGGCTCACACTGTCTCCCGGACCTCTCGAGCACGGACGGGTGCTTGTGTCTCTGCTGCAACAACAGTCTGGTCGGGTTTGGCTCTTAACCGCTTTCTGGCTCGTCTCTTCCAGGCACGCTCTCAATGTCTGCTTTCCTCCAGCTCTCCCTCTGTCCTCTCGGCTGCTGCTTAAATAAGAAAGCCAGGGGGAAACCAAACTGCCCGCACCTGTGTGCAATTGGTGCCAATCAAACCCCTGTGGCAAGAGTAGAAGGCGTGGCACTCAATCTCTCACACACACACACATAGACACTAGTCACCCTGTGACATAGTTACAGATGTTAAGATGAAGATGTTACAATGTTACAACAAATTTTGTTACCCTGTACTTACCCTGTAAATCTATAGGCTGTATATTATCTATACACATTCTCTCCACAACATGGCACTAGTTTGCTCTTAGAATGACAGTAAAGAATTGCTCCAGAATTCTCCCAAGCTGTTGTGTCAGCTGGTGGTAACAAGTTGTTCTCCACAGATGGTTGAAACCAAAACCAGCTTGCCTACAAAGTCCAGTGCTGCCCGTCCCTTCTCCACTCTCTCAGCTGAGGCTGTGTCTGCTGTCCTGCGCCCCGCCCAGCCCCCATGCCTCACTAAGCCCGGCCCACCACCATGCCTCACTTCTGACCCCAAGCCCAGCCCAAATCCAGCTGCACCAAACCTGGAACAACTGCAGATGGAGCTGAAAGATCTGAAGGACGAGTTGGAGCTGATGAAGAGTCAGCATAAGTAAGTTTGTCTCTGTCCAGTGGCGTAGATAGGAAGTATGGGGCCTATTCACCTTATGTTCCAACACAGGGGTCAGCCTGTCTTTCTGTTTGGATCAAGGGAATGTATTTGCAATTGGAAACTGTGAGACAGAACATGATACACACCATGCTAAAGAGAACATCCTATTCACCTTATGTTCCAACACAGGGTTCAGCCAGTTACTTCCTATTGTGTTTACACTTCCTGTGACAGTACAGTACTAGTGACCAGGTAAAAGAGACGGTGTTTTGAACAGGAAGTCATAACACAACTGGGTCAAGTGGGCGGGGCTACATAAGGTGAATATGCACGGGGCCTATGCTCCACTTTCCTCTTTTACACCACACCACCATTCATTATTCCAATTATGACAAACGTCTATGTCCACTCAGCCACAACTCAAACACACCTCCACACATGTGTGTACAGATCAATAGAGACAGTCTGTGTCTCATCATAGACACTGGGGTAGCTGGCTGGGGGCGTGGTCAGGGTGAGGTAAATCCCCCGTGCTCTCCATTCAGCATAGTTAGCATTTAGCTGCTAGCCCAGCCCAGGCAGACAGGATCGGGGATTTAACCCCTGCAGTAAACGCACATCTGAACAGACGTCTATGTACCTGCTCTAGAATCCTCAATCCTGTAGTGTAGAGCCGCAGCACCGTCCTTTGGCGAGTCAGCCCATTGAGATATATGCGCGCCCAGCCGTAGTAACATTTTGTGGCGTTCCCACACAGCCCGACTGCTTCTATTGTTGAGCACATCCCTAACCTGACAGCGCTAATCAGTCCCTGACCAAGGCACTGGCAAAGCTGGAGTTTGACCCCGTGCGCTGTTGCTGCCCACTGCTCCTAGTGTGTCAAGTGATGGCTTAAATGCAGAAGATACTTGTACAACAATGACAATAAAGGAATCTTCAATCAATCTTCAATCAATGACCCAATTTGTAATCCCCCATTCAAAAGCTGTCCCGGGAGACTGAGGGACTACAGGTTTTGTTTTTTTAATATATGCAGGAAAATAAACACCCGGCCAAATTGTATTCCTGCGTGTTCCAGCGTGTTCGTGTTGCAGTTGCTGTATCATATTTTGGAGAAGGTTTTGTTTGCAGTTTTGTAGATTTCAACCATACATGTTTCACAATCAGAGCAATGTGAAATGAAATGCAGAGTATAGCCTTGACGACCACTTAGTCATTTTAGTCCAGATTCCTCAGTCCCACTCTACACATCACAAGCTGAATGGCATCATGCAGGGATGGAATCTGAAGATAGCACACTAGCCTAGCTGTAACTATTAGGCCGCCATCTTAATGCTTTCTCTGTTATTAGCCCCATCAAGATTCTAGCTTGGAAGGGTAACTTTTCAGTAGTCCAGAGAGAGAGAGAGAGAGAAAAGCCACCGATTAGTGGGTTATTGATATTTCCATCCCTGCATCAGTGCCTTTGTTAAAGTTTCATATGGAGGATTTTTGGTTGCACTAATTTGACATCTTGTTTTTTAGCAAAGAGATTAAACTGCTGATGAATGAGCTAGATGAAGAGAAAAAGATTCGCTTGACATTACAGGTATGGCCTGAACATAAAGGTGTCTGTACAGTTTAGTCATCATTATCATCATTATCAGTTTTATGGCAGACTGCTTTTTTTATTGCCTGTCATTTTTGTTGTACTATGAACTTTCATACTTGTCAAACAATGCATTTATAACCAGTATGTAAGTGTGAAGTCATAGAAGGTCACGCAAAAAAGGATGTATCACCTCCCTTTTTATGTTGTGCTTCAAATTATATTCAATATTATTGCATTTCTTGAAATTGACAATCTGTAACCTCAAAATGCAATACAATAGCATAATAATAGAATTTCTGTAAAATATGTTTTAAAATGAGTATAAAATATTGATTGCACTTAATATCATACAGCAACTATAGGCTACTCACAGTTTGAATGTTTCCTTCTGTGTCAGATGGAGGTACAACGCATGAAGAAGCACATGTCTAAATGAGCTGAACAGAGAACATCACCATCCACAAAGTCAAGAGCTCTTTATTTAAGAAACCAAAAAAGAAGAAAAATATATATACTCAAAAATATCTGACTCATTGAAAAATATGTATTTTAAGATGTATGAATACAAAAATAGATATATTCCCAGTGATTTTATATATATATATATATAACTTTTTCTAAAGTGAACATGTTTGTCAGGACAGTTTCCCTGACCTTCTCATTCTTAAAAGAATGTGCTTTAAACAAGAATTTGTGTGTTTTTGTTAGATTTGAAACCACTCTAACAATATTTGTGAACACAGCAACTCTTTCCAAAGCTCTCCACTGAAACAAGACCAATGTGCACTCGGTGGACTTGGACACACACACACACACACACACACACACACACACACAAAAAGAATTGGAGAGAGTGTTTACAGATTTAAAGCATAAAATGTGAACAAGTTCTTTTTCAAATGTTTTTGTAATTGTATCAACAAAGTCAGTATCACATTCACTGTGATTCGTCAGTAGCATTTGCCCTCTGATGACATCATCTCTAGATGTTTCTTCTAGCTTTGAGGTGATTCATTCTTGTTCAAATACATGAATTAAGATTAAATAGTTTAATTTTGCCCTGCGAGCAACACACAGGAATTCAGTTTTTCTGTTTTGGTGATTATGATTATTTTGTCAATAAATAATTTGATATCAAGTCCGTGCTTTGACATGCTTATTCTTTTGTGTAATAAATCCTGGAGGGACTGAACAGTCATTCTGTGTGAAATCGAGTGATTTTGGCTCAGAAGTTGGACTCTTCACATGGAATAGGTCTGAAGGTTCTTTCCTTGTTCTCCTCTAGAAGGATGTCATATCGACAAAGAGGCCTGGATGAGACAAAAGAAATACAGAGCAGGTCAAATGAAGATCCAATTTCCTGCATAATCCTCACCATGAGCAAAGTGGTGATATCCTCTAAGGCTAATGCATAATCACATAATCAATATGTAAAGTGTAGCACTGATGTTCCAGATAGTGACTGTGGGATTATGGCAGAAAGCTAACCATACACGTCACATAATGACTAGCAGTTTGTAGCTACATCTAGATTCCCAAAATATGAACAAATCTTTTAGCACAGAAAAAAGTAAAGTGAGAGACAGTTTTATTAATAACTGACAATATTTATAATGTGTCAAGCCCTCTTTGTAATAAGGGTAGAGTTAGAGAAGTAGCCCATGACAATATTTTCTATGTGAGAATAGCTAAAATAATACTAACTAGGTCAAATTTGTGAATATACTGTATATTACACAATAATTTAACAAAACAACTGTGTCCTTGTGTACCTGTCCTTCTGTTCTAGATGTGTGAGACGGATTCGGAGAACACGCAGCTTATATTTGGGCTTGAGTGCATTCCCAGTGGAGAATTTGATGGAGACCTTTTTCACCGACTGAAGGTCTTTGTCAAACTGGGCCAACAACTGGGTCTCTGTGTACTTCTTGAACTTTGATGCTTTACTAATCGGACAAAGAGGAAACAAGCAAAAAGTTAACATGTCCCCCACCAGGGATGTAGTTCCACCCTCGGGTCAGTCCCATTCATTGGCAATGCTGCCCCCTAGCGGCACAAAGTTAGCATTACAGTGTGGAATATTGGTACTTCGTTTGAGGGAAGACTTACTGGTTGATTGTTGCCTCTGCTACTTTACCATCACTGTGCAATTTAATGGTAATGTAGCCCCAGCTTGGATCCTGATTCCATGTCACTATATCCACTCTGTAGTTTGTCCCTGAGAGAATATATCAAGACTTTTAACTCCAAAATGACATCATAAACCCACACCTCTTCTTGGGAAATGACATCATAAACCCACACCTCTTCTTGGGAAATGACATCATAAAACCACACCTCTTCTTGGGAAATGGTCGCTGGCATAAAAATGCAACTCAACATGGAAGATTGCTCAAGTTATCATTCACCTTACGACCTGTGCTCACAAAATAATAGCACGACTTGTGCAGATCAGATTAGAAACCATCCTTCAGAATGAAATATTGGCTAATGAATTTCAGGTTGCAATTATTTTTTATATAGATACAGTAGCATTTTTCTTATTAAACTCTTATGCACATAGAAGAGATAAAAAGATAGATTATTTGCCAGTTTCAGAGTAAATGGGTTTAAAGAATCAATCTAAATATTAACACATCCCTATGTGTTAATCAATAATTTTTCAATCAACAAATTGACACTGATCTTAAAGGGGTGTCTTAAGTTCTTCCATAGAACAAATAGAATTCCTATGATTGATAGTATTTAGTACTTACTGCAATATGGAGATGCTTTATTGGTGGTGAAGAAAGCCTTTGTTTGCTGTAACTTCACTAGCGAGTCTCGCCACTCTGTGACATCATAACCTGGAAGTGAGTGAGATGGCTTTATCAGGTCAATGATACTTACTCTTTGGTTTTCCTTAATTGTCATCAATTGCTTTGTCAGAGTACAAGTTCTATTTTTCAAATGGTGTTTATCGTGTTTTGGAATGAAAATCTAAATCTAACTTTCACAATAAATGCATAGTGTATTTTAATACACAATTTATTACTGTGTTTATTTTGAGAGTGGTGACTAGAGCAGTCCTTCATGATGTGTGTGTGTGTGTGTGTGTGTGTGTGTGTGTGTGTGTGTGTGTGTGTGTGTGTGTGTGTGTGTGTGTGTGTGTGTGTGTGCGCGTGTGCCTGTGTGCGTGTGTTTCCATTCAACTAATGGATAGTCTCATGCCAACCGAAGACAGGGCATCCAGCAGTATTGAACTGATCACAGTCCATGCAGTGCCCATCCAGGAAGTCTTTGTAGGAGGAGCAGGGGAAGGCCCTGCTGCTGCAGGTCCGTGTCAGAGAGTCAAGGAAGAGGAACACTGATCTCTGGTGGTCACATTTAAAATAGGCTTGTCCTAAACAGGGTGGGGAAAAACACATTTGAAGTGGATTATTATTAGTCTACTACTATATTGTTCAATTTGTTACAACATGAATCACTGTGAAACTGAAACATACAGCTGTCAAGGAACTAGTTTTCGAGATCTTACATTTTTCGTCATCTGTGCGAAGAGGTGTGACACTCTACAATAAAGTACCTCTTTACAAAATCAATTGTCCTATAGTCACTATACTGTAATCTTTGTATTTTAAATTTGTATCTCAATCTTAATGACCTTACCAGAAAAGATGGTCTTTGGGCAGCCAGGTTGGTCTGTTCCTCCATTAGCATAGAAATCAATGTGACCTAGAGGCTTTCTGAAGCCCAACGCTGTAAAATGCACAGTGGTCACATTATATAATGACATCGATACTAGTCATTTTATTTGCATAACTTGTATACAGTACAGGTTTCCAAAAGCAGAAGCACAAATAGGCTAATACATTTTTAAAGAGCTTACAAATAGGGATGGGAAAATATTGAAATTCAATATATTGTAATACACCAAAATCTTTGTTGTCATTGACATTTATTTATTACCTTGTATTGTGGTTGTATCAAATCCGTGCCATCCCAATTTACACAGCATTTACAAATCAGTGATATTGCATTTCAACTTAGCTTACCATCTATGTCTGTGTGTAAGGCATCCACAAACTGTGCATCAGTGGGGTCCAGCCGATCCTCCGGGGGTGTGTCAGTGAACTGAGGCCCAGCCGGATCCAGAGCTGGAAACATCCGATCATTATTAATAGTTTATTCCCAAACCCAACAGGACCTGATGGGCTCCACCCAGACCAAATGGGTTTGGTAGGCTGAATCTCTCACTTCATTGTCTGGGTTTGGTTATGGATAGTTTAAAAGCCATTACCACCATGCGCCAGCTCTACCACCTGGCCTTGATCTCACACCATTCTCCAAACTGTTAATGCTGATCTGCACCCTTTTTGATTACTGTAAGTCCTGGATGATGATATTGCTCCTTTGATTTCTTTCCCCAACCCTTCAACATGCTGCATGTATCCACTTTTCTTGACATTGCTCACAGAATACTAGAATAGTATGCTGGAATAGTGTAATGTATAATGTAATTGCTCTCCTTGCTGTTACAGAAGCAGTCCACACCACTAGCGCTGCTTCTCTCTCCTTGATCATTTAATACCTGATGCTGCTTTGCCACCCTTGCTGACCTCAAAACCTCTGGGTCTGCATTGCACTACTCTCTACCTCAGAGGTTCTCAAATGTTACATCTATCTATCTTACAAGATAGAAAATATACCGGGGACCCCTTCATCCTGATTTGTGATTTTGGGCTAAGCTTAATTGTTTCCACGGTAACGTGCTTGACTTTTAAATTGATAGGTTTGTTAGATTAGAATGTAATCCATGAACCATTTTAGATTTAAAGCATAAAATAATGTTGTTGAACTATGAAGCCTTTGCAAAAAAAAAATATATATATATATTTTATTTTTCCTGAAAACTTTTCGCGGACCCCCTGGCAAAGTGCCACGGACCCCTGGGGGGTCCCTGGACCCCCATTTGAGAACCACTGCTCTACCTGACTGACTTCTCTTAAAACCTCTGGGTCTGCACTGCACTACTCTCTACCTGACTGACTTCTCTTACAAGGCAATGTGAAGATGGCTTCTGCCTTCATCGTGTAGCCTACTCTCTCCTGCTGCAAAACATCTCAATCACCATTGACTCCTGCCCAGACAGCAAAACCCTGGTGTGATAGGTTGTGTGAAGACTACAACTCACAAAGCGTAACCCTACAGTCACACTTATTGTGAGTTGCTCTCAATAAGCATCTGTCTCCTGATGACATCAACAAGAAACATCACTCTTGTTTGTAGCTTTTAGAGAAAGCACTATTACACCTGTGTTACACCGCTGGCTTGCTGGGGAAGCTAAGCAGGTCTTGCTGTGGAATCCTTGGGTGGGAGACCATCTGGTGACTGGTGCTAGAAATGGTGTTGGATGACCAGTAGGAGGTGTTCTTCCCTCTGGTCTCATGATTAATATCCCCATCCCCAATGCCCCAGGGCAGAGACAGGGACTCTGTCCTCTCAGTGAGCACCGTCCTTCCGATGAGATGTTAAACCGAGGTCCTGACTCTCTGTAGTCATTAAAGATCCCATCTGCACTCTTTGCTAGAGTAGGGGTGCAACCCTGGTGCCCTGGCTACATTTCCAAACAGGCATTCCTTCCATGATGGCCACATAATCATCCCTTGTCACAATCAGTCCTCAATTCTCCACCATGATAGCTGTTGTGTAGTGAGCTGCAGCCTGAGTGAGCTAGGTGGGGTCATCATAAATGACCTTTCTGTGTGGAGTTTGCAGGTTCTCCCCATGCTCCCCTGGGGTTTCCTCCAGATAGCCCCCTAAAAAAAACATGCAAAAAAGAAGATGGCCACCTAATCATCCCTCGTTACTTAATTGGCACATTCAGTCTTCAACTCTCCACCATGATAGCTGTTGTGTCCTGCATGAACGTTCTGGCGTCAACTGGCTGCCGTGCATTACCCAGGTGTGTGCTACACAGCTATTATTATTATTATTATGTTACTGCTCACAAAGACAAATACGCACGCATGCACGTGCACATGTGCACACACACACACACACACACACACACACAATAACCCTCCGATATGTTTGGGTGCCTTGAAAAGCGCTATATAAATCTAAGCAATTATTTATTATTATTATTATTATTATGTTACTGCTCACAAAGACACACGTGCACACACACACACACACACACACACACACACACTTACCTGTAATTCTTCCAATTTTCCCTTTCAGGTTGGCGCCTACAAAGCCTGATATGTGAGCTCCAAGACTGATTCCAATCATGTGGATGGAGCTCAGAGAGGCACCATGTTCCTGAAAAGATCAAGTGGAGCCGTCATTTGTCTTGTTACACAGAGAGTAGCAGCAAGTCTTTAAAGCCCCAATGTGGAACTTTCTGCTTAGCAGCAGCAATAGCGGCCTCTGCTGCCACAAGTGGTAAATACAGATGCTAATAAATGCTACACTTCCCTGTTTGTACGTTCAGATTCCCATCAGCCTTATTTGACTGTTTCTGCTTGTACTTTCTGCAGTGTTTATAACTGATTCGCTGGGAAATAAATTGCTCCAAATATCCCCCAAAATGTTGTTGTGTCGACTTGTTTTATTGAAACAAGAAGCTAATCGCGCCACTAATCATGTTCCAGGCAACTTGACATGCTCGCTGCAGGAAACAAGGCACAGCCAGTGGGAAATTATAGAGGCACCATTCTCCTAGTATACAATCAAAATTATTTTAAAGCTGCTTTATTAAGGTTCAAAATTTGTATCCACACAGTGTCAAACACATCTCATAGTTACCTGCATCTTTTTAATGAAAGCTGTGAGGTTGTCTGCTGCCTTGTGTGTGTTCTCCACCGCCTTAAAGTAGTTTAGATTAGCCGCTCCGTGGTTCCAGTCCACCACCACAACATTCATGTCTTTCCTCTCCAGGAGCAGCGTTGTGATCTTTTCCAACCACGCTGGTGGAGACCCAGAGGGCCGATAACCATGAATGACAAAGGTGGTGGGTCTGGAGACGTTGAAGTTGGGATGGGCCGACAGGTTGGAGTGGGACAGCTGTTTACCGCACGTTGCATTGGCCCTGGTGTACAGCAACAACCGCATTTTCAGGGTGGTTCCAATGAATGAGTGTTGGAGAGCTAGGTCTGTAAATTCATCACATCTCTGGGCTGGATGTGGGGGTGAGATTAAAAGAACGGCAGACAGAGAAAGAGAGATGGAGGGGTGGGGGTGGATAAAGAAAGGAAGAAACAGGAAATGAGACATGACCATATCACCTTAATAGCCACTGTTATATCGCTCAAGAAAGGTCCCATGCCCTTTGAGTTAACCACCAAAAATCCACACTGATAATTACATATTTCCGTACATGACATAGTCAGCGTGGGAGTATTGTTGATTGGGGATGACACAATTTCACCATATGGTGAAAATGCGTGGAATGGGCAAGTAAGACTGGGAACACATTTTGATTTTGACGCATGGTCTTTGTCAGGGTTTGTAAACCAATGAATTCACCCAATATATCTAAATACAAACGTATATACTAAAATCAACCAATATGATTCACAGCCAGCAGACTTCTGATGCAGTCTCATGGAGCCATAGAACAGGATGAGGGTGTGGTCAGGTGACAACCATAAGCACACACATTTGGCTACAGCCCATGGCTGCCTGGCACGGCAGCTGGAGATCAGTTCCCAGTCAAAAACAGCATAGGAATGATCTGTATCCATTCGATTCTCCTGAGATGGTGGTAGAAATGCCATCAGCTGTTCTCAGGAGCTATTGGCCAAGACCTGTGGCCCTGGAAGTGGTCACGTAGACCACTTAGACACATGCCCATTTTCTAATGAATTGTCACATAGGCCACACTGACACATGGAGTTTTTCAAATGAATTCTCAGTAGGCTACTGCAGGGCTTAGTCATTTCCTCTTTTCCACAAGTTGCTCAACATCTACTGTTAAACATGGGACTTCGATTATGTGTGTACATGCATGTGTACAGTATGTACAAGGCTAAGATATTTGAGGCCATACCTTTGCATACTTGAATAATTATCAGCAAGAGTGGTGTCAGATATGACCAAATGAACATGCTTGAGACAGTGTGCGAAGAATCTGCAGACAGAAAGAGTCATTAGAGAAAGCATTACTCTATTTAAAATACACAAAATAATTCAATTCAAAGAGAGCATCCATGCCAACACATTCCAATACACACACACACACACACACACACACACACACACACACACTTACCTGTAATTCTTCCAATTTTCCCTTTCAGGTTAGCGCCTACAAAGCCTGATATGTGAGCTCCAAGACTGATTCCAATCATGTGGATGAAGCTCAGAGACAAAACAGATACCAAGAGGAATGTTAATATAGCTGAACTTGAAACCACTTTCACTTTCAACGTGATCACTCAGATAGAAAAACACACACAAACAAAACCGATTCCAAGAGGAATGTTAAGATAACTAAACTTGAAACCACTTTCACTTTCAACGTGATCACGCAGATAGGAAAGCATCAAAAATCAATCCAGAAAAAACAAGCACAACAATGGGGTGCGACATCCAGTGAACAGCAAACAAATCCAGTATGGTTGGTTTGATCTTCAGGGCTGTCTCTCAGGTTATAGCAGGTTGCCACAAGAAGAAACACAGCCCAAAAGACATCAGACTCCACTGTCACTATCAGTGGTGTACAATTATTTGCCTCTCTTTCATTTTGGGGAAGAACTTTGCTGTGACACTTTTCTCTCCATCTCTCCTTGGGGACAAGAAATTGGAACAAGCATTTCTCAGATGTATAGATAATCACTTGAAGTTAAATCTCAGCTAGTTAACTATCCTGCTGATCATAAATGCCATATGAGAAAATAAATAAGCTTGCCATCTATAGAACGTACTTATATTTTGACAAGAGTTCCTTCTTTGCCAACTTTCTCTAGGAAAAAAACTGTGATTCTTCAGCTCAGCCAAGTGAGGTTTACCTGAACCAATAAGATGTTCATGTTTGTATATAACTAAAACTCCAATGTGCAGCAAACACAACGTGTCTTCTTTTGGCAGCCATCTATCTGCCAGTGACGGACAGTTTCTTCTGCAAGGCTGTTGTAGACAGTCTGAGTGTTTTAACATGTTCAGATTTGAGATGCATGAGAGAGGTAACTTAACTGCAATGTTGTAGAGTCTTACCTTTGCTGTAGGACAAGTGTTTCCTGGCTTGGTGTGTTAACGGTATTCTTTAGCTTGTAACTGCACACTAGCCTATAACAGTGTTCACTCCAGGAACTGAGACGAGCAACAGCCAAGCAAAGATAGTACTCTCTCACCCTCTACTCTCTCAAGGATAGCCACGCCTCTTGCCCCAGGCCAGTCTGTACACAGGTGAAACATTCCTGTTGTGTTAGGTCCCTGATATCGTATGCCTGATACTCGTGCAGCCAAACCAGTTTAGCCATCTTTTCATGTAGCTGGTGAAATTGACATGTACATAAGGATGACCTGGTCACACGCTTCTCCGCTTATTCATTGTGTTTCATAGTTGATTGCTACTGTAGGGGGTGGCATGCATCCATTTGGAACTACTTAAATATAGGAAGTTTCATCTCCCCTCTCAGTCCAATGGGCAGATAACACAAGTCAGGTCTTGGAAGAAGGAAAGGAAGAAAGAAAGAAAGAAAGAAAGAAAAGAAAGAAAGAAAGAAAGAAAGAAAGAAAGAAAGAAAGAAAGAAAGAAAGAAAGAAAGAAAGAAAGAAAGAAAGAAAGAAAGAAAAAGTTTTAGATTTGTGAGACTGAAAAGGAGGAGGAATAACTTTTGGGTTATGAGGCCCTGTCCCTGTAAATGTATGTCTTGCTCACATTTACATATGTGAGACACTTGCACATTTGTAATTGAGTTAACAAATTAAGTGTTTGTTAAGGGTAACATCAGATTTGAGGGCAATAGCTACTCATGATGCAAGTACTAGATATAACAACGTACTCAAATCAAAATTTCATAACATTATTCATAAATATTTTGGGACATGTAATAATATTTCTAGCTGGTCCGCGACTAGCGGGGCAAGCAACACAGATGGGAATGCCCATCGCTGAGTGACTGAGTGACCGAGTGACTGATCAAGTTACACCATTTGATGAAGTAATCATTTACAAAAGATGAATACATTTGTAGATGACAGGGTCTCAATTATTGACTCAACTATTTATTTTATCCTTTTATCCTTATTTATTCTTAGGGGTACGGTACAGTATATCTGTATACTTATATACTTTCTCTGCCCTTTGGTCTGGACCGTGGTTTTCCTTTGTGATTGATACAATGATACATTGTAGCTTTTCTTGTAATATAAATGTGCTGAGAGTGAAGACAGTCACTCACTACTATGCGCCTTATATCTCTACTGTGCACTTTAGATCGCTGCTACAGTTGTCATATTTGCACTTTAACCGTTGTGTTGCACTTTAAACTGCTGCTCTAGACTGTTCTTATGTTTTTATTTTTCTTATTCGTTTTTATGTATGTACTTTGTACTACGCTTTTTGCAACCCAAATTGCCCTTTTGGGACACTTAATAAATCTTGAATCTTGAATCTTGAATTTGTTGGCTGGAACACGTGGTTGGCTGGAACACACGTCATAACATTCAGTCATAGGTCATTTATAAGCCTCTAGTCTAGGTAATGATGAACTAATCATTTACAAAAGATGAATACATTTGTAGATGACAGGGTATCCACTGGGTCTCAATAAAAGTATTAAAAAGGCATTTAATTTAATATGATCAAAATACAGCCTTAAAAGTATTGAATTTTGATTACAAAGGTCGCAGGATTAAATAAATACCGTAACATCATAAATAACTGTCAAATGTATACAGCTGAGCTGTCTATGCCTATATCGCTGGAAAACACTGTTGCCACATCTTGGAGCAGCTTGGGGGTAGAATATCTATCCTAACCTCACGTCACCAGGCTCTCTCAAAGGAGAGAGAGCCTGGTACCCATTACTACAGGAATACAGTCGGAATACAGACAGGAAGTTGACCATCTGATGACATCTGATGACTTGGTGCAGTCAAAACAATCTGGTGTTAAATGCTAAAAAAAAACAATGGAGATGATTGTGGATTACAGGAGGAACAAAGCCCCACCTTCCCCCATCACCCTGGGTGACTCCCCAGTCAACACTGTGGAGTCCTTCCGCTTCCTGGGGACGATCATAAAGTCATGACCTAAAATGGGAGCTGAACATCAGAGCTCTCACCAAGAAGGCACAGCAGAGGATGTACTTTGTATGGCAGCTGAAGAAATTCAAAGTGCCAAAGGTCACGATGGTGCACTTCTACACCTCCATCGTTGAGTCCATCCTCACCTCCTCCATCACCGTCTGGTATGCTGCTGCCACTCTCAAAGACATTGGCAGACTTCAGCGCATCATCCGCTGTGCTGAGAGGATAATCGGATGCAGCCTGCCATCCCTCCAGGACCTGCATGCAGCCAGGACACTGAAGCGGTCTCGCAAGATCATGGCTGAGCCCTCCCACCCTGGCCACAAACTCTTTAAGACACTCCCCCACGGCAAGAGACTGAGGTCTGCCAAGACCAGAACCACCCGCCACAAGACCAGCTTCTTCCTAACCGCCATCAGCCTCACCAACAAGGCCCGGAAACCCCTTCCACCAAGGACCTCACCCCCCCCCCCCCCCCCCCCCCGCAAACGCACTACGTGCTCCTGAACTTAGCTGAACCCCCCCCCCCCCCCCCCCATAAAACTGTAACTCATATCTAATTTAATGCCTGTTTAACTGGGACTGTAAATTCATGTAAATCCACTGCACATTTAATGCCTATTTAACATAGCCTGTAAATTTCATGTACATTCAATGTAAACTCTTATTTAACTCTGACTGTAAATTCATGTAAATCCACTGCCTATTTAATGACTATTTAACTCAGTCTGTAAATCTCATGTAAATTCAACGTAAATTCATATTTATTATCGACAGAACACTTCACCACTCATGTACATATTGTATATATTTACTCGATTTGATTGCACTTGCAACTTTGTGATTGTCTTTAGTTATCTTCCTACTTCTTATGTCTGTATATTGATGTGACCGCTACGCTGCATACAGACACTAAGACAAATTCCTCGTATGTAACTTGCATACTGTGGCAATAAAAGTGATTCTGATTCTGATTCTGAATGTCATCCTTCATCCGATGGTCTTTCCGCTTTGTCCCCCATAGAAGGATGGTTTTATATGGTGTTAGTTAATTTCATTTTTGTAGCTACATAGCTAGATAACGCACATCACATTTATTGATTCTATGACGCCCTGTTTTCAGAGCAGAGTTGTTTTTTTGGAGCCGTTCCCGGCGTCATCCACCGGATGACATGGTGTGTTTCCGCCGGATCACACGGAACGAGGGTTTTGGCCCCAGACGACCTTTAACCAGGAGAGATGGAGAAGAAAAGGCCCTTGCATGGAGAGGGGTGGGCTCTCTTAATGCAACAAATCTTTTTCATCTTATGTTACTAGAAATCTCACGCGCTGAGCGCCCTCGATTTCTAAGGTGGAGACCTGATGGAGACTCTGGAGACGATGCGCCATGGGTCAGGTATGTCTGGGTTGACCATGACTGTTGAGCTGAACAAAGCAGCCCCAAAATCAGACAGGTGAAACTCAGGAACTTGCTTGAGGGACATCACTGATGACATCATCACTGACAACATCATCACTGATCGCATCACTCAATGATGACATCACATTTCCTTGAGTGACATCACTGATGACATCATCGGTGACATCAGTGGGAACTGGGAAGCAGGGAAGGGATGCTGATGATGTCACAATGGCTCTGTAAGTGTGAGGGCCAACAGAAGTAAAATATCACTGTATCCGTGGGCGGATTATTATTTTTTGCACCAAATTCATTCTAGACCACTGAAAAGTGTTTTTGACTGGGGAGATAAATGTGCTCAGAAGGACAGATTATAGTAATTAGATTAGACTCTAATCGAGTAGGCTACATACCCCACGGACCCGTCACAAAGGTATTGTGTATTAAATATTAATTTGAGTATTATAATGTTTTATTACATTTAAGTAGGCGGTACTTGGTAAATAATTATTTTCTTCAGCTTAAAATCAGTGCGGATTTTCCATTATATCCTTCATACTTTTGCCAGTATGGCAGTGAAGTTAGCATTCAATTTTATATGGTATTAAAAAAAAAAGTCTTAAATTTAATTTTGAAAACCCTGGGGGTACCCTGGATAATTATGTTCATCATGTTTGCATTTTCTATTTTATATGCTTTCTACTAACTGGTCTACACATTTGTAAAAGAGATCTTTGATCTCAATGTGACTAAAAAAAATTGATAAAAAAAAAAAAAAAAATTGAAACTAGTTCAGAGAAACATTTACATTCTTTATTTACCCCATAAACATTTATGTTTAAAAATAGAGTTACTAACTACCACCTGTCGCCATTATGTACAATCAGTTTAAACAGGCTATGATTTCTTAGACTTTGTAAACAATGGGAAATGACGCTAGACAACATTTCAGTGCAGCATTACTTGGAAATTATGACAATGCCATCCAGGGGGAAACATGGAAAACCCAATTTAAATGTAGATCCATTTGCAATTGTAACCTGTATTCACATCAAAACTTTTTAGTGTGAATTTTACGCATCTTATGCAATTACCAGTTTAACTAATGACAACATACTTAAATCAATGAAAAATAGAAAAGTAGCTGGGCAGTGGGCCCTACTCCAAAAACCAAAGGCACTCAGTCTCCAAGTTAAAAAGCCTTTATTTAGGAATGGCTTAACCCATTTTAAGCCAGGGTTAAGCCATTCCTAAATAAAAGCTTTTTAACTTGGATTAACTTGGATTATTTTTCATGGACAAGAACCCCACCTCCGAATGAGCACCTCTCCACTTTGATCACACATTTTTAAGCCAAGCAGCGTTCTTCTTTTTTCTACTTTTCATACTTAAATCAATGCCCTACTTCATTAAAACTTTTGTTTGAGGCAGCTTGTCTCTTCTTTATTCACTATTTAAATTAATACCTTACTATGTTAAAGGCCGGCTTTTCCGTGGGGGATATGAATATATATTAAATCTCATGCCCCTAAGGTTTTCGAATCCGTTGAAATTTTTGAAATTGGAGGTTTACTCACAGAGATATCAACCGAAATCCACTCTGTGTGTGAGGGGGGTGGGGGGGGGGGTGGGGGGGAGGTGCGGGTGCGGGGACTCGAAATACTACATTTCCCACAATGCACTGGGCTCGCGTGGCCTTCGTTTCCATGCCCACCCCTCAGCATTTGGCTGATATCAAACTCCAGTAGGTGGCGGTAATGCACATATATGTTTGCCAACCGCCATAAAACTCAAAGAAGAAGAAGGCTTCGACAATAAAACATACAGAGAAGAAATAAATCGAAAATAAAATTGCCTCCAAATTGCACCAAATTTAAACGGTAGTATATATGTCGGGAGATGTCTTCATTAAAAAAAAATCATGCATTTTAAGGCATTTTCGTAGGAGTTACGCGCATCTGATGTTGTAACTATTTTCTGTAAAAATGTGTAAAAACGGGTACATTGCTCAGCGTTGATTTCGTTACTTCAACCCACCTACTACTAGATGTAAAATATGACGAGCTTTCCAATGCCGCCAGTCCCGTGTCTGTCCGTGCTTCCGTTCCCGAGATCGGTCTCTTTGCAAGGAACTATGGGAAGCTAATATTAGCTACAGCAGGCTAGGCGGTTGAAAAAGATGGCTGCCTTTTCGTTTTTGTTGAAGACCTCTGAAGGGGCGTGGAGGACCTCTAGAGGCGGGACCATGGCTCACAACAGTTGTAGTTCATAGGTGCATGACTTCCGCAAGGCGGACTTGGGCCAGATGACGCGAAACGCGTCGGCTGGCCCAAAAAATATGTGAGAGATGCTTGATATCTCTGGGAGTGAAGCTCCAATTTCAAAAATTTCAACGGATTCGAAAACCTTAGGGGCGTGAGATTTAATATATATTCATATCCCCCACGGTAAAGCCGTCCTTTAAGCACCACCAGGGCAATGAGTGACATATGAAGACTTAATGATGAAATATTTATCGAGCCCCCTGTATGTGTGTGTATGTGGAGGCAGCTTTGAGAGGAGAGGGTGTCTCCTGTCCAGGTGAGGTAGAAGAGGAGGGCGAGTCAGGGGAGAGGGAACGTCTTCTGGTGGGACTGCTGCTGGGTGAGCCACGGGGTGAGCCACGGGGTGAGCCACGGGGTGAGCCACGGGGCGAGCCATGGGGCGAACCAAGGGGTGAACCAAGGGGTGACGAGTAGGGTGACAAGGCCTGGAGCATGCGTCCACTTCGCTCCTGAATCGCACGCTGAACAAGGAGATTGAGAGATAGAAGTTTTTTTTGTCATGATTAGTAGGGAAAAAGTGATTTATTTGTATTTATCTTAGACAGACTAGAGTAAATTAATTCATCCTTGGATACTATACTGTGAATCAATCTTCATAGCAATCAATCTTTTTATAGCTGCAGTTTCTCTAATGATTTCTGCTTGTATGATTCTTACCATTGGTGCAAAATGGTGAATCTAGAAAGAAGCCCTTGCTCTTTGATTCTAACACCAAAACCTGTTTATATATAGGCATATTGTAAAGCACTTTAGATAAAAGTGCTATATAAATGCAGTCCATTTACCATGTCATTCTATGTTTGTATATATATATGTGTATATATATACACTATTTATCTACAGGGATCAAGGCTCGCATTTATTTATGAGTGATGAACCCAAAAGGATGTACATTGGAATTACAAAATTGCCCAGGAGGAGACCCTGTACACACACACACACACACACACACACACACACACACACACACACACACACACACACACACACACACACACACACACACACACACACACACACACACACACACGTATACACACACATATACACACGCACACACACACACACACTTTTCTTTTCTTTTTTTTTACAGTTTTTTTTTACAGTTTTTTTTTACAGTGTTTTAATTGGATTTTTCCTTTAAATTAGTGTTAGATATTGAGGACAAGGCACTGTGGAGTAATGTAAAGGTAAACATGCCCATGCTCCATCGGGACCAAAAAGCTCCAGGAAGTTGCTGATGAATTCTCTCGACTTCTCTTCCCACTTGTGGATGAGGTCATGGCTCTTCTCCTCCACCCTGTAGACAAAGTGCTTGGACTTCTCTTCTACTGTCCGTACCGTCTCTTTCATCTTATCCACCTGGTTCTGGAGCCGGTATTTGTTCTCCTGTCAAAAAAGGCAAACCATGACCAAATGATTATCAGTACATTTGCATTCATGTCGGACCTTGTATTCAGAATCTTCCGATTTTTACCTCCGCCATGGACGTTATGTTTTCGGTGCTGTTTGTCTGTTTGTCTGTCTGTCTGTCTGTCTGTCTGTCTGTTTGTTTGTTAGCAGGGTTACAGAAAAACTACTGAGCCGATTTTCATGAAACTTGGTAGAAGGGTGTAGCATGTGCCAATACATGTGCCATTACATTTTGGCGCAGATCCGAGCCGATTTGGGTCTAGGAAAGGGGCAAGGCTAGGGGGCCTAGCTAGGGATAGGAAGGTCTTAGAGAGTCTGGGTTTGAGGGGTGGGTAGGGGGAGTGGCTAGGTGTGTCTGGGTGGTAGGAGGGGGCGTGGTGAGGAAAGAGAGTGAGGCTAGGGAAAAGGGGCCGTCGCTAGGGACAGGAAAGTCGTAGTAGAGAGTCGGGGTTTGAGGGGTGGGTAGGGGGAGTGGCTGGGGGGATGTGGGTGGGTCAGGCTTAATAGGGTTCTGATCCGACTCACAGAAATTAGCATATCATAGCAGACTGGAGTATTGGCCTTGGCGGAGGTCTGCACTCTCCGAGGGCACTTCTATTTTTCACCTGTATTCAGTTATGGGTTTAATTAAGTGTTAATTAAATAAGGTCTGTCTTACGTTAATGAACCCAACATTTAGCTCTCGGGCTGTGTAGCCTCTTTGCAGGTTGCGTCGGACATAGACGTCGTAGTCCCGGACGATACGAGTGATCAGATCAGATGTGGAGATGCCTTCTGTCCTCTGAGTGGCCACAAACATTCCTGACACAAACACACATCATTCATTCAAGTGATATGACACAGGGCACAGATCATGGAGGATATCATTCATGACATGTCTTCACCTGCTTCCTTGATGTGTTTATAGACGTCCTCTGATCCGGCAGATGTGTAAGGGATGTCATCATGGGCCACAAAGTCGATCTGTGAGCACAGCATGAGAGCATTCAGGACTTCATCATCAGACATCTTTGTTTATGACTTTTGAAGCATAACACCAGTGTCATTTAACTTTTTTCCTATCCATTAATGCCGATGAAAAGTCTAAACCAACCTTTGTATTTGCTACAGTCAGACGCTACTACTGTCTGTTCTGTAATTTGGCCCTACATCCAGGAAATCATAGCCTCTCATTGTTTTACAATACAAAAGTAACATTAAAAAATTCCAAAGAATGTGATTTTTCTGTAACCCCCTCATCAAATAATAAAATAATAATAACAACAACAACAACAACAACAACAACAATAATACTACTACTAATACTACTACTAATAATTATTGTTATTATTATTATTATTGTTATTATTGTTATTATTGTTATTATTATTATTATTATAAAACAGCTCAGAGACATACATCAGTATAGAGCAGGGGTTGGCATCCTTTTTGATATGAAGTGCCATGTTCATATTCGCTTCTCAATCAGTGTGCCCAAGGTCTGCTCTCTGCTGCTTTGGAATGTATAGAAAGCATGGAAGCAAGGAGGCTAACCAATCAGTGCCAGAGTAGCTTGGGTCACTACCATAAATATCCTAAATAGCAGGTCGCGCAAATGCAAATGGCTGTGAAATACGTAATTTGGCAGGGCATTTAAACATTTCTACAAAAAAAATCTCAATTGTGCACTTAATACTGTGTGCTGCCATGCCGCTGGTAACCGTTAACCCTTTGCCCGTGCCCTAGGTTGCTGACGCCTCGTATAGCTTAATAGCCTTTTCTTGGGCATTAATAGCAAAGGGTACAAAATAAAAAGACATTGGTGTTGTACTTTAAGAAGGTGTGTGTGCAGTGAGCGAAGGACCTTGTGTATCTTGAGGAATTCTGGGGTGAGGCTCCAGGGGGCGTCCCGCAGCACCTCGTCGACGTAGCGGCAGTGCCTCAGGGCCTCGTAGCGCTCGTCCCCTGTCATCACTGTATAGCCCTTGTACTGATGAGTGAGTTCATCACTGCACACTGGAGGCACAGACACAGAGGAGATGTTGCATGGACACCAGGAATAGGCCTTAATCTGGAATTGTTAGACTAGAAGATTTGGTATTCATCAACATGTTTTAAATTAGGCTTAGTCGCTTCATGTCTGGGTGGTCTTTGAGGAAAGTCAAAGCCTAATCAGACCCATAAGAGTTTCCTTAAAAGACTGAAAAGGATTGAATACATTTTAAAATAACGGACTATTCTGCAATTGCACTTTTTGTGTTTATGCTTAGTGCTATGACTGCCATAGTCCTTTCTCTTAAAGTGCAAGAGCTTATGACACTATTATTTGAATACACAATATGCTGCCTCTAAGTTTGTAGATTGTTGAATTGTCTGATGTGCAGAGAGAGAGAAAGAGAGAGAGAGAGAGAGAGAGAGAGAGAGAGAGAGAGAGAGAGATAGAGAGAGAGATAGATTCGTACCTTACCTCCAACTATCAGGTGTGTGTTGGGGAACAGCTGTTTGGCCTGCATCAGAGCTCGAGCATGCCCCGAATGGAAGAGATCAAAGATGCCATCAGCATAGACTCGCACTGGACGGTAAACTACAAGACAAGAGATTAACAGGCAAGTCTTCAAATACCAATGTGACATTACATCCTCCCTCTCTGTGTCCCTTTTTCCCTCTCACTAGCTTTTCTCCTTGTTCCTGAACTGAAGACACATGCTTCCATCTATGGCAGTGGTAAGTGGGGTCCAGGGACCCCCAGGGGTCCTTGAGAGGGTTCGAGGGGGTCCCCAGCAAAAAGGGGAATCATATTATAGATTATATATGACATATTATATATAATGATTTATAACATGTTATATCCATAAGTAACTCAATGACAGAATGTATGACTGTTTTGGTCATGGGTTTCACACTTTCTGTAATAAAACATCTCAAAGCTAAAATCATATTAAATGGGGCACTGCCCTAGAGCCTCCTCTGGTCAGTCAGGTCACCTGTTTGGGCCGAGGGAGGTTAGCTGGGGGGAGTAGCTCCCTTAAAAAACAAATCGGTCTCCTTCACTCACTCCGCCCCCTGGTACACTGACCATCTCCATCAGCTCAAATCCAAGGGCCGCCAGCTTGAATGGCTAGCAAATAAAACCGGTCTCACTGTCCATAAAGATGTCTACAAACTCCATCAACAGCACTACAAGGAAGCCCTCAACAACGCACGCTCCTCCCACTACTCCTCCATCATACAATCTGGCAGCAACAACCCAAGGACACTTTTCTCCACCATAAGCAAACTCCTCAAACCCATGGACACCATCTCCAACTCCTTTACTGTCAGTCAATGTGACTCATTTCTCTCCCACTTTCAAAGTAAAATTGACACAATACACACCCAACTGGCTAATTCCTCCACCTCCACTGTCTCTGATCCGGAACCTGACCTCCCCCCACCTCCAAATCAACCACTCTCATCCTTCTCTGAAATCACAGCATCTGACCTATCCACCATCATGACTGGCATGAAATCTTCAACCTGCATCCTGGATCCCATCCCCTCCTCCTTAGTCAAGGCCTGCCTCCCCCCACTCTCTCCTCTGATCACTACTTTTATTGTACTGTTATTGTATGTATTTGTAACATAGAATCCTGGCTTCCCTGACCAGTGACACTTAGGAATAGCCTAGGTGACAACCAGGTATAGATTGGTGACAAGCTGGAGAGACAGTTGACGGTCGGAGAGACGGCATCCGGTACGGGATGGGTTTAGCACCCCAGCCCTGGCTCTCTCGTGAGGGAGAAATCCACAAACGCTACGGATTAGCCTCCCGAAAATCGGTGTAAATATCGGCACGGCCTGGGGTCCTTCAGGCTAGAGCGAGGTGCTCGGCGCAGCCGAATGACGTGCAACGCACAGGCCTTCTTGAGGCATCCTCTCTGCCTCTGGATGCCTTTGCCCCGGGAGGGCCTGGTGAGACGAAGGAGGTGAGCGGCCGGGAGATAACCCATAGTGCCTTAGAGCCTCCATGCACCGAAGGGTCTTGCAATGCTCGATGTAGCACTAGCTCTATTGCAGCAGATTGGGCGTGATCGGCCCTTCCGCGGGCAACATTGCAGACAGAATAGGAGGAGGGCTGATCCGTGAGCGGCTGCTTCTGGGATGCGGGTCGGGGTCTTAATCGGCCTCGATGATGCGTCCCCAGCGCCTGCTGAAGTATGTTTTTGTAACAAAATAAACTCCTCTCTGTCCACTGGCCTCGTCCCCCCTGCCCTGAAACTCGCTGCCATTACCCCGTTACTAAAAAAACCCGGACTAAATCCTGACAACCTCAACAACTTCCGCCCCATCTCCAACCTCTTATTCCTGTCAAAGATCCTAGAACGAGCCTGTTGCCTCTCAGTTAATATCCCACCTTAAATCCAATAACCTCTATGAAACCTTTCAATCCGGCTTTTGCTCCAGACACAGTACAGACACCACTCTATTAAAGGTCACCAACGACATTCTCCTATCTGCTGACTCTGGTTCCCTCTCCATCCTCATCCTCCTTAACCTCAGCGCTGCCTTCGACACCATCAACCACTCCATCCTCATCTCTCGCCTCCAGTCCACCATTGGGATCACCGACACTGCCCTCTCCTGGATCAAATCATATCTCTCTGGCAGACTCCAATTCATCTACATCAACAACTCCAAATCCCCCACTGCCCCAGTCCCTCACGGTGTCCCCCAGGGTTCAGTACTTGGTCCCCTACTGTTCATCCTCTACATGCTACCACTTGGACAACAGATCCTCCGCAAACATGGCCTCCGGTTCCACTGCTACGCTGACGACACACAGCTCTATCTTTCCACCAAGACCATCTCCGCCGACACCCACTCCACCCTCACCACCTGCCTTTCTGATATGCAAAAAAACTTTCTGAAACTCAACTGTGACAAATCTGAGATCATCATCATTGGCCCAAATTCCCTGACCCGCTCCACCCAGGATTTTTCACTCACCATTGACGGCTCCATTGTCAGTCCCTCCACCCACATCTGCAACCTTGGTATCATTCTCGACCCCACCCTCTCCTTCCTCCCGCATGTCAACCAGATCACCAAAACCGCCTTCTTTCACCTTAGGAACATTGCCCGTCTACACCCCCCACTATCCTTCTCTGCTGCTGAAACACTGACCCATGCATTCATAACATTCCGACTGGACTACTGCAACAGCATCCAAAACTCTGCTGCCCGCATGCTCACCTCCACCCGCCGTTCCAACCACATCACCCTCATCCTCCACGATCTCCACTGCCTTCCCATCAGATACAGGATTCACTTCAAAATATTACTCATCACCTTCAAAGCCCTCAACAACCTGGCCCCACCCTACCTCTCCGACCTCCTTCACCATCACGCGCGTACCCGCCGCCTCAGGTCTGCAGACGCTAATCTCCTCCAACCCATCAAAACCAAGCTCCGGACCTGGGGTGACAGGGCCTTCGCCGCAGCTGCCCCCACCCTCTGGAATGCCCTCCCCAGCCATATCCGTCAGGCAGACACTCTGTCATCCTTCAAAAAAGCCCTCAAAACCCACCTCTTTACTCTTGCTTTCAACTCATGAAGTACATTTCTCTCTCACCTTTCTTTTTTATTTATTTTTCTCTATTAAAGTTTTTTTTTGTCTATTGTAAAGCGTCTTTGAGCATTAGGAAAAGCGCTATATAAATCCGATGTATTATTATTATTATTATTATTATTACGTCCAGCCGGTGTGTAGGGTTATATATACTGTATATATATATATATATATATATATATATATATATATATATATATATATATATATATATATATATATATATATATATATATATATATATATATATATATATACTGTATATATATATATATATATATATATACTGTATATATATATATATATATATATATACTATTATCTACAGGGATAAAGGGTCGCATTTATTTATGCGTGATGAACCCAAAAGGATGTACATTGGATTTACAAAATTGCCCAGGAGGAGACCCATATATCCAAGTTATAATTGCATGACGTGCTGCTGGCAATGGTAATAGAATAACTAGTTAGATGTGCAACCTGGTGTGCCCCTCCGTGCCTGGGCAACAGTCAGCTTCTCATGGGGAACCTCCGATTCACAACCTGTAGCTTTGGCAAAAATGGCTGGCTCCCTCAGAGTCTGATTACAGAGACAGCACAAAAACAAGAAAGGAAATATAATGGGTCATCAAGTTTGAACCAATTCTGTATTTTTCTATTTAATTCACTTCCATTCACTTACAGTCAAGTCAAGTCATGTCAACTTCGTTGTCCTTCCACCTTACACAAGTGCACAGTGAAATGAAAACTTGTTTTATTGGGCTCATATTACATTCTAAACAAGCATAACAAAAGAGAGCAGCCCAGACTGTATTTAACAAAACTGCGCAGTAAGACAACACAGCACACCAGTGCAATGGTAGGTCAAGTGTCGAAGCAGTAATCAATAATTGGGAATTGGAGAAACGGCACTGGGAATTCAAGTTTTGCAATATTAATGTGAGTGATGCAACATAAGCAAAGAAACATAAGCAAAGAAATAACAAATTGAATAAAAGTAAGGTGTTGTAAATTGAAAGGTAGGGAAAGGCACTTCGCATGATGCCTAAATGTGGATGACGTCAACCCACTACATTAAGTATGGTCACGCCCGTTAAGTGTTATGGACTTTGAGTTGTGTGTAGATAAATATAGCTTTATCTGCTGTGTTGGAAAGTATACTTTGAACTCTTGAACTGCTTGAAATCCACCCATGATTATACAAGATTATTGAGTTTACTTAATCTCATTAAATTATGTTTCAAATGTGCAGTAGCCAACTTTTGAATGTCTTTGTGAATGGTAATAGTTTTTAGCATTACTACCCATTTGCACTGCAGATATCTCTTAAAATATAGTGAAACACTCCCCTTAGTCAGAACTCAACACACACACTGGCCATGCTTATGTAATGCAATTCTACTGAGATGTGAGTCTGCAAACAATTTATGTAATAAATGACAACTGACAAATTTCTCACACAAATTTTCATTGTCAACCAAGTTACTTTAAGTTTTGTCCAGCTGAAATAACTTGTGAGGTTATCAAACATACATTGAATGAATGAATGATGTATAGACTATAGAGAAACATTTTTGTCTGTATGTCATGCCACATAATGGAACATTGTATTGCCGACATAAACATGTCATGGCCATATCTTCCCACCTAGCTAACTGTTTAAAATGTAACTTCTGTAATAGTCATTTATATAAAGTTAGTCACACATATTCAGAGGAAAAGCCAATACAAATCAGAGATGGTAATTACTTGCCATATCATAGACATTTCCCATGTCTTCCCTAAATCATTGTATAAAAAAAAAAAGCTTTGCAGGAAAAACTACCGCTCCACACGACTTAGTCTTTGTTAAGGTGCTGGAAGCATACAGAGTTGTAAGCTCTGATGAAGGTCTAAGAGCCAGAAAGCTCAGCAAATAAAAGTGAGCCTTTCGCACAGATTTAAGTGTGCGGATTCTTTTATTTTTTTATATATAAAAAAAAGGTTCATATTATTTAACAAATTAGGCAATCCTTGTTAAAGCTTTAATTTTCTGACTGTAAGTTCCCAGATGATTTTTTTGAAGTGTAGCTACATAAAATACAGAATATAGTTATGAAAGGACTTACCCTGCGAGGGCCTCCTCTTTGGCTCTGCGGGGCCTGCTGTGGGCCCCCGCCGCCTCGGCCTCGTCTCCTTCCAACCATGCTGGATTTTTTGCTTCTTTATTTACTTCCAATGACACAGTGTCCACCTGCAGGTCCTGTGCTCTGCTGACCACCTGCAAGTCCTGTGCTCTGCTGACCACCTGCAGGTCCTGTGCTCTGCTGACCACCTGCAAGTCCTGTGCTCTGCTCACTGCTGTCTACATCCCATCGGCCAGCCTGACCCTGGTGACAGGAAAACCTAGTGAGCAAAGTTCAAGCCACTCTGGTAAAGGTATTCAGAGGTTTAGTATGCACTTATCAATAGCTAGTAGCCTACTGATCAAGGGGGACTTTCCCTTTCCTCGTGTAAAGTAACACTGAAGCTTGTAACAAAAATGTAGGCTATACCTGAATGCCTTTGTTTGATAGGCTATTAGTATTTATGTCACAGTCTGTATTCATGCCTTGAGTGTCAGCCAAATGGGAAATGTTGATGTTACAACCTTGTAGGCCTAATTTGTTGTTATAGCTTATAGTATGTTGAGAAAGGCTAAGTAGGCCTACATGCAACTGTAGGCTATTCAAACTGCACTGCACTCCACAGCAATCTTTTACATTGGCAGCCTTTGGAGCCAAACACAGTGGGGCATTCCTGTGTACTTATAGTGTAGTGTGTTACATTGCTACATCTATTATGCAATTTCTGTTGTGACAATATTTGAGGCAATACATCTTAGACATGAAATGGCTGGCTGCCAGTGGCTACTGTACTGTCCTGTACTACAACCAGTACAACCTGCTGGTACCATTACCGTGTATTGGTTCAGGGGTTCCCACACTTTTCCATGCCATTTCCTTACTTTTATTAATGTAATAACCTAATAATTACATTTGTATCTCAAATCTTTTCTTTTCAGTCTTCCATTATAAACTTTGTTCCAGAGCCAGACTACTGTATTACTCACACCAGGAGGAAATGACAATGAATGTGATGTTGACTGACAGGCAATTAGACAGATGGGTATGGCAAATATGATTTTTATGTGGAAGAAAAGGATTCAATTACATTTAAAACTACACTAAATATAATTATAAAATAAAATAAAAAATATTTATTATAGGCTACTGTAGTATTAACAAACACAGTATAACTGAATAATTTCCTTCCCCATAAAGATGTTTTTTTAAGCATTTCCATAAATTTGTTGTGGCCTCCCTACTAGTGTCCTCTGGCGGCCGGACTTTGAAAACCACTGTATTGATCATTTACATTCTCGCACTACTGAGTCTAAAGGTCGATGTCACTGTGTTCATTTTTTCTGACGAGTCAGTCAAGCCAAAACATGCAGAAGATAAAAATGTGACGTCGAATGCTCCAGAACTACAAACATCTGCAAATGACAGCGAGTGTCGCTGTTGCTACATGTCTTGGGTCTTGCTACACTACTATCTTGACCCGACCCTTTAAAACCCGGAATTTGACGTCACATTCACAACACACTTGTCTTGGGATTAAAGATGGCGCCCTCTCATGCACTGAGGTGCTGTAAACGAGCTGTCAACTGGATACCTGTCTTGTTTATAAACCTTGTTGTCGGCTGGTCGTATTACGCGTATGTAGTGGAGCTCTGTGTCTGTAAGTATAGCTACACATTTCTATAAAGTATTTATCTAACGTTATATTTGCTCATATGAAACAAGTGCTCAGGGGTTCCAACTTTAGTCAGCTGGTCGGGGTGAGATTTGTGTTCCTACCTACTTTAGTGTAAGGTAAGAGCGCACACAAAATACTTTTGCTTTCCTAATAACATTAGCGCAACCATTCACAAACATTCGTTCATGGCAGTAGGCTACAAAAAGTGGACGTACTGTAACGTTATTGGGCTTGAGTGACAGGGAACTGGGGAGAGTAACGTTAGCTTTTGGTTTGAAGAAATTCGTTTTTGGCAAACATGCTCGTTTGTCCATTTTACACAGCCAAATTATATAATTTATTACTATGCTACATACTGCATAAAGTCCATGATAATGGTACAATTTTGCAAACTATAGATTTTCAAAATGTCAATCTCTAACTTTAAACCCAATTGGCCTAGTTGTAGAGGGAATTGCTCATTGGACATGGAGACTGATTTTAAATGTTTATTTTTCCGCATCAGAGATTTCTCTGTTGTTAAGTCTTCACTCAGTAAGCTGATATGATTTCATTGAGTCTCTAGTCTAGACAATGGCATGCATTTATATTATAATGTAGAAATTGTAAAATGTTTTAGTCATGGTCAAATAGAAAATCTCTCTAGGCTGATGGTGGTCAACTTTTGGTGGAGAAGAGCAAGAGATCAAACAATTAATTTCTAACCAATAAAATACACATCAGAAAATAATAAATACATTAATTTCCAGATAAATATAGCCTATTAGTATTTATAAATATTTTTTACTTGGATGCAAAAGAATACAATAGCAAAAATGTGTTACTGCCAGATTGGATGGATGGATGGATGGATGGATGACCAATCACAAGACCAAAAAGGTGTAATAATATGGTTAGGATCAGATAGTAACAATTTAAAATCCATTAATGTGTGTGGACAGCAGCATCTTGACATTATATATAGGCTACTCAGTAACTACATACAATTCTAAAACAGACAGTAGAGACTTTATTCACTTATTTACATTTATGAATAACATATTTGCCTCGATATTACCAACTGGCAGGAAATGTAGTGTGACATATTGACACGATATATTCTATATTAAAACATCAAATTCAAAAATCAATTTCATACAAAAACACAGATGGCATAATTGATCTCCAGTTATGGTTTAGCACACTTGAGCAATCTAGTTCTAGTACACCGTTTTGATGTTTCCTCTCAGCCTAGAACTGATGATACCACTAACAACATGTAGACAGTAGACACTGTAGTTAAGTCTGTCAGTCAGTGGCCTGGTCGGGACAGGGACATCCCTGCTGTTGAAACAAAGCTCTCTCTTATGGGTGGCTCACTACTGGCCGTGCCAGGCTGCTGCAGCATGGCGTGAGGTGGGGTCGTGCCAGGCTGCTGCAGCATGGCATGAGGTGGGGTCGTGCCAGGCTGCTGCAGCATGGCGTGAGGTGGGGTTGGGTGTTAACAGATGTGTTGTAATATGTAACTTCCTGGCACATTCACTAGCGCTCACTCACTAACACCTATTTCTTTCTGCTCTCTCTTGTGTGTCTCATATAGTTACAATCCCCAATCATGCAGAACGA
>NC_139623.1:96845125-96950125 GCF_964638095.1 Poromitra crassiceps | reverse complement strand
GTGTTTACCCTGCCTTTTCAACACAAAATAGCCCACGTGAAAAGGGTCTATTGCCGTGTCTGGTGGTAGGAGGCCGCTGGGGTATGAGCTGAGTCCTGGTCACTGCACTAGTGCCTCCTCTGGTTGGTTGGGGCGCCTGTTTGGGGGGAGGGCAAACTCGGGGGAATAGCGTGATCCTCCCCAGGGCCGGCCCTATCCCTCTGGGGGCCCTAAGCAGGATATAGATTAGGGGCCCCCTCCCAGCGGCGGGGGTTTGGGGGCATCCGCGCTGGAAGTATTTTTAAGTAGGGGGTGCTGTAAGGAGGGGACTCTCGGTGGTGCCCGCCAGGGCAGCGCCAAAGAAAATTTGACGTTTTTTGGACTTTTAGCCATATTTAGAGGAATATTTAAAACAAACAAACGTGATGATGATGATGCTCGTTTGTAGACCTATCAGTGTCAAGCAAGCGTGTAGACCCCAGCAGCCATAGGGGTTGCCAGGTCAGTTAAACCAGGGGTTCCCAACCTTTTTTGTGCCAAGGACCGGTAGATACATGCAGGACTGGTTGTCAATTTTAATGGTTTTAGTTATATATATATTTACTCACCAGGTGGCGACAAAAGGTAAATAACAGCCTTTTGTGTTGTACTGTATGTAGCCTACAGTATTTATGTTTTTGTTTAAACTACAAACATAAATAAACGTCAACCTATGTTTTAACTACCAAACACAGCCTATAATATTATAGCCTATGTTTATAAAAAGAAAAAAGTTTTTTTTTTTTTTTTTTTTTTTTTTTTTATATAGGGGGCCCCTGGCAACTCCCGGGGCTCTAGGCAGCCGCTTAGTTCGCATATAGGGCGGGCCGGCCCTGTTCCTCCCACTCGCTACGACCTGCTGGTGAAACTCCTCGCTATCTCCCCAGATCGGCAGAGGGGGTGGAGCAACAACCGGGACAGCAGGGGGAATTTGCCAAGTACAATTGGGGAGAAAATGGGAGAAAAAGCTGAAATAACTTGATCCAAAAAAAGTAATGGTCTGTATCTTTTTTCTTATGCCGCCTGTCCCTTCCTGAAGGTGTGTGCTGAAGATGGACCATCACTGCCCCTGGTATGCCATTTCACCTACAACTGTATTGACACAGTCCTGTCCTGTATTGACACTATTTTTACCCCATCATTATAAGTTTCCTGCCTTTCAGTAGTGTTATTCATAGGAAGCTGTAGGACAGGGGTCTTCAATTACTTTTCACCAAGGGCCACATTTTGCTGAGGGCCCAGGGCTGGAGGCCGAACGGCAAAAACTTTTGAGCATTTGAAGGCAGATTTAGAGAAATAACTAATTTTAAATTAACAGTTGTGATGTCATTACTCAGTCTTAACCACCAATATTTGATCCTTTTCTCACTCCTATGTCACCACCTGCTCTCCCTGCAGAGCTTGAAATTAACTTTTTTGACCACCTGCCAATATGGCGGCTAGATTTCAAAGTTACCAGCCAATTAGAATTTCCACTAGCCAAAATGTTTTTCTTGAAATAAACAAGAATATGAGTGGGTTAATTTAAGCACAAGTATCAGTAAGTGGCCGGGGATTCTCAAAGCTTGTTGAGGGTCACACAAGAACAAAAATGCACTCTTGGAGCTAAATAAAACCAAACCAACCAAAACCAACGAGTTAATTATTTAAATTTTTACTTCAATGTAGAACAGTAATTTCTTACACATGAGATTACTTTTAGCCTTTTAGTCATAAAGATTATTGAAAGATATTCCATATTCCAGACTGAAATGTTACAACAGAAGTGGAGTATTGGCCAGAATGACATGAACATTTGGACACTTAGGGCTCTATTCTCCCACAGGCCATCGGCGCTATTACGGGCCTTAACCGCAAAAAAACGTGCCTTGCGCCTGTTTCGGCAAGATAGCAATAGGCTTTAGGCTGCCAAATGCGCTTTAGGCCGAATGGGCGTGGCGCAGTCCCAAAGTGGGCGTGTCGGCGCTAAATACCAGCCTAGTGATATCTTGGGACCTGGCCTACATTTAGCGCTTTGCGCTTTTGAAAAGCAGGCCTATTCTGTGCCTTCACTGCTTCTTCTCTGTCACCCTTCTCTCTCTCTCTCTCTGAGTTCCCAGCATGCATTGTGTTTCTTCATTTCGCTACTAAATAGCCACCAAATGAGCCAAAATAGATATAAAAGGTAGTTCTAAATTAATGTGTAATGGTAACACAGCCTGCCATTGTCAACATTTCAATATTGGACCAAATAAAACATCGAAATGAAAACACCACCCTATGTGAAACATATATGTCCTCCTGGGCCTATATATACCCCTTGTCGAGTTAACGTGATTTAGAGAAGTAACAGCGGAACGCGCTTCGGAACGCGCTTCTAATGGCATCTGCTATACTGTGATGTCCCTCCAATAACTTGGCCCTATTTCACATTTAGTTTTACAATAAAAACACATTTATGCAATGACTTGACATAATGTAGGGTATATTTATGTGCATCATCCTTCCTGCAGCAGGCGAGAGAAAATGATATCTTTCTGGACAAACTTTCACCAATCTAATAGGCTATATTTTTCTAGCTGATGCATAGAACATTATTTTCACTTTGATCTTGCTATAGTGTAGCGTATTTACATGCTTGCAGTAGGCTATTTAAACTGCAGTTAGATTGGTTTGAGAAGCATCATAATATGGAATAATAGCCGATATATGGAGACAGACGGGATGAAGGGAGGTGGGGGGGGGGGGGGGGGGATCAGAGGCTTGGGTTTCGTCTAGTTTTGCGGGACCAGTGGAATTGGAGCTAAAAAGGCAAGCGTGCCATTCGTTTATTGCACTTATCCAATGAGCATGACGGTGCATAATTTTACGCCTAAAAGGCGTGGTTGTAATGCTTTGGGCTGCATCTAGCGCCAGCACGACGATATCAAGTGCGCCTGTCCACGCCCACTGCTTTGATCTGCGCCTGCCGCTCGGCCTAGAAACAGCGCCGATGCAACGATAGGGGCCTTATTCTTCTTATCTTGCATGTTGTGTTCAGGTGCACTGTAAAAAAAAAGAAAAATGCAATTCCAGCGCACACAGGCTCGCGGGCCGCTTTTTCCTT
The DNA here is from genome assembly GCF_964638095.1 of Poromitra crassiceps. Taxonomy (NCBI): domain Eukaryota; kingdom Metazoa; phylum Chordata; class Actinopteri; order Beryciformes; family Melamphaidae; genus Poromitra; species Poromitra crassiceps. The sequence continues at coordinate 96,947,022 of NC_139623.1, read as the reverse complement.
CAGCTTTATTTACCTACATTATTAATGCTGTAATTTTATATTTTTTCTTATTTTTTTACTGTAAAATTGTAAGTCTTTTATTCTCTACAGACAGCCAGTGGATGGAGAAGCTAAGCATTATGCATGTGATGGATTCCTCTCTCTCTTTGTCATCTCTTCCTGCTCCTGTCCCTGGCTTCTTTCTTTCCAGGGTGAATAACTGCGTTGGATTCTCAAACTACAAGTACTTTGTCTTGTTCCTGGCCTACGCAGCACTGTATTGTGCAGTAATTTCAGCCACAGTCATCCAGTATTTCATCAAATTCTGGACCGTAAGTACAAAAACAAAAAAAATATTTGCTAAAAAAAACATGTTCTTGCTTGTGAACTGTGGTTGTGATGGCGGCTTGTCAAAGGAGGTGTCACATCTATTATTAATCAGTAGAAACAGGAGCAGGCGAGCAGCAGGGGGTTAAAACAGGAAAACGGTGACTGACAGGTGGCCCCACAGGAGGATGCTAGAGCCCAAACAATACCACATGTCATCTTCTATTGAATACTATTCCCATTTTAACCAGAAACTAAATTGCAATAAGCTTCCATAACACGTAGGTATTCCCAACGATTATGTATCCTTGTATGTAAACTGATTACCTCAGGGGTTCCCAACCTTTTTTGGCTCGTGACCCGATTTTGACGTCACAGAAATCTAGGGACCCTCGACATTCAAATTCCGGTACACCATCGATAATGTCATCAGTGACGATGACATCGTCAGTGATGTCACATAGTATGCTTCTTTTTCCCCTCAGAATTGTGACTTTAATCTGAGAATTCTGAATTTAACCTCCAAATTCTGACTTTATTTTCAGAATTCCGGCTTTATTCTCAGAATCCTGATTTAAAGTTATAATCTCAAACATTTTCATAAAAAAAAGTCAATATCTGATAGTGAGCCCATTGACACTGTTTGGATCTCATCTGCAATTACCACTCATCGCCATAATGTAGGTATCACCCAAGAGAACAAAACTCAAATCTTAGAGATTATCACTTTCACTTTAAACTCGGAACTCAAACAAACAAACAAAACACAAGTGACCTTGATCATCTTCGCTAGTTTTAAATTGTGTGTGGTGTAAAAAAAAAAAAAAAAAAAATTTCAGGCGACCCCACTTAGGGTCGCAACCCTAAAGTTGGGAACCACTGGATTACCTACTGTGGCAATAAAAGTGATTCTCATTCTCACAATAAGCAGATAAATATTGAAAAACAAAATTTTGAATTAAATTTGAGCACATCTGAATGAACTTGCATGAAAAACTGTAAAGTTCACAGGTATCGTCATCATCTGGTTTTTGTGTTTAGTGACTAAAGTGGCTGATTGCAAAGAGACCAGAGAGATATCATTAACAATGTGCTTTTTATAATTGTATCACTACTGTGTGTCATGTGACTGGAGGATCCTCTTCAGTGTCTCTGAGCTTATTGTTATTTGTTCATGCTCCCTGGAGAAGACGAGGTCTCTCTCCATGTGCCACCATACTGCTTTGCTGGAGACAAAGGCTTCTTCTGTCATCCAACCCAGTGAGGGAATATCTTGTATTACTAGATCGGTTGCTTAGATGACCCAATAACTATTTTTAAAGGTTTCACATCAGGCAATCCTGATGTCATTGAAGCAGCCTAGTCTTGTTTTCATTGTGGAAGTAGGTCAACTCTCTCATGTCTGTCAACTCTGTCTGAACTCCTCTGTCGCCAATAAATGTTCCATCAGCTTTAGGCAAAGTGGTTATATACTCAGTATTGATGTTTGGTGTTTGGTATTGGATTGGTATCGTTATATAGGTTAGGTTCATCGTAAATGCATAATTTACTAAAGTAAATTATGGATTTCTGTTTGTTTGTATAGCTAACTAGGCATCTTGCGTGCTACGCGTGCTCGATCCCTAGGCTCGGCCTTGCCTGCCCTATTGGCCTGCCCTATGTGACATCACTGTGTGTGTGTGTGTGTGTGTGTGTGTTGCTCACTACATGTTATTGCATCAGTGATGTCACAATCCTCCTTGTGTGTGTTGCCCCATTATGATATCACTGATGACATCATCAGGGTGTGTGTGCCCCCTATGACATCACTGATCAGTCTTGTCACAATTGGCTCGTTTGAGTTGACTGCCGCCTCGCCTGGAAAGCAGACGAGAGCAGGCGAGTGCAGTCAGGGGAGGCGTCAACAAGTCGAACACCCCAGACTGCACTCTCACTGCTGCTTTTCTTCTTCTACGGTTTTGTTTAACAGTGCTTTGTAAACAAATTAAAAGATGCATTAGCGCCACCCACACTCACTGCTCAAATGACCCAGCCCTTCAGATTACTTATTTTTTATTTTAATGTAGGCATTACAGGTGGTATTTATGTAAAATATGGAGTGACAGCTTGGAATAGATATAAAACATACACTTCACTATGGCGCAGTTGGTGGGGAGCAAATGCAGCCAATGAAACATTAAAGTCTATCTGAGAAATGTTGCAGACAAGAAGAGTGGTATGATTGTTAACACTTCTGTTCTCTCTTTCCCCTCTGCAGAAACAGCTGCCTGACACGCACGCCAAATTCCACATCCTGTTTCTGTTTTTCGTGGCGGCCATGTTCTTCATCAGCATCCTGTCACTTTTCAGCTACCATCTATGGCTTATAGGAAAGAACAGGACCACGATAGGTAGTTGTCATTCATGTATTTCCAAACAAATATTCACATATCATTTGACTGATTCTTTAAAACCACTCTCTCACGGTCACATCACTGTCAAAGAATAAAATAAATTTAAATTAAATTGGCATGTTATCCATCTTTCAGAGGCTTTTAGGGCCCCCATCTTCCCAAATGGTCCAGACAAAAATGGATTTTCTCTGGGCTGTAGCCGCAATGTGGCGGAGGTGTTTGGAGATCAGAAGAAGTACTGGATCTTTCCCGTTTTCTCATGGTGAATCTCCTGTCCACACCACACAAATGTACTTATCACCATTGCAATCACAAATATATGAATAAATAAGTGGGACTGTCTCTACGCTGCTCAAGGCTAATTAGCTGTATACTAGCAGGGTTTGCATCATAAAACTTGTAGGTAACACTTTACAATACTGTAACACAAAAAATGGGTAGTTATTGAGGAACTAGTCAGGAACTAACCATTAGTTGATGAATAGTTAATGATTAGTTCCTGAATAGTTAATAGGTAGTTCCTTAATGGTAGTTACTTAGGAACTGACCATTAGTTACCATGTTAACGAACCAGTAAGTAATGATTACTTCCTTCATTTTTTTCTCCTAGTTCATGAGTAGTTAATGGGTAGTTACTTAAGAACAGACTATTAGTTACCATAGCTGTTACTAGGGAATTAATCATTAGTTCATGATTACTTTACCATTAGTTACCATGTCTGTGCCCCCTCAAGTAAAGCAGGGCTTCATGCTTAGTTGTTACTAGGGAATTAATCATTAGTTAATGATTACTTCATCATTACTTACTGGTTCATTAACATGGTAACTAATGGTCAGTTCTTAAGTAACTACCATTAAGGATATTTAAGGAACTACCATTAAGGGTCATTAAGGAACTACCCATTAACTACTCATGAACTAGCGAAAGAAAAAAAAGAAAAAAAATATTTTTAAGGAAGTAATCATTACTTACTGGTTCGTTAACATGGTAACTAATGGCCAGTTCTTAAGTAACTACCATTAAGGAACTACCGGTACCTATTAACTATTCATGAACTAATGGTTCGTTCCTGACTCGTTCCTTAGTAACTACCCAATTTTTGTGTTACAGTATTGTAAAGTGTTACCAACTTGTCAACTTCATATCTATTGTGAATGTAAAAGCCCTTTTAATGGAGTGGAGGAAAATGAGATGAAAATAAAGACGAATGAAGTAGACACAAAACTATAATAAAAACACTGGATGGCTGGATCCCTCTAGCTCTGACATAGCGACTAACACTCTCTCTGTCTCTGTTTCGTCAGTCTGGGTGATGGACATTCCTTTCATACAAGATTGATTCACATAGATCCTGAGCAGGCCAATGCTGTCCTCCAGGAAAATGGCAAAAGGCTAGTATTGATCATTTCTTGAAAATAATTTGTCACCAGTTTACTTTCAGTTACCGTACTTTTATTGGGAATTAATCTCTGATTTACCTAATTGCAGGCCTGTTGATGGTGAAGCCAACCCTTCAGTTCTTGGTAACAATGTACGACACACAGCGGATGCCAGCAAAGCCAAAACTGGTGTGTTGTCAATCCTTTTCCCACATTACTTTTGTCATTTTGCTTTATATTCGTACTGTATGTATTAAATCATCTCCATACCATAATATAGTATGTACACTACACTGCCTGTCAAAGGTTTAGCCCCACCTGATCGAATGTACTATGTTTTTCATTATGTTAAAGCCATTTTGGTTTAAAAGCTTAGGCTTAAATACTTTAAATGTGTTTCTTAGACAAATATAAATAGTGAAGTTGATGCCTATGTGTGAATTTCCTCCCAAAGCCTTTACCTTTCCATCCATTCCATGATTTGTTTTGCCCTTTTTTGGTCACTGCATGATTACATTTCCTCAAGCATGTTGTGTTTTAATGTTTGCCTTTCAGATGCGGTCACAATGGAGAGGGAGTCGTAAGCAGGTATGTGGAAAGGAAATCAATTCAATAGAGTGCCTAAGTCATGCCCTCTTCCGGGTTGGGGATGGGACCTAAGGGATTTGATCCTTTCATTTTTCTCAGAAAAAAGTAGCGCCCCCCTCGCTCAATTCCTGGATGCCTATGGGATCATGACTATGTTATTTGATCCCATAGACACTCAACAATTGAGCCAAGATAGCCTGATATTACTGTTTGGCATACATAGAAAAGGTCTGTCTGAAGGCATTGATGTCAATTTGACTCTGGGAAAGTTGGAAAAACAGTAACTGTATCCCTGAACTATCTATTTAACCAAACCACACACATTGGGCTTTTCTATGTGATCTCCTTTTGATAACAAATGTCATCTTTTTTTCACTTCGATTCACTGTGCCTCCCCTGAAACTGCTTGGAGCCCCCTGGGGAGGGCCGCCCCCCACTTTGAAAACCTCTGTTCTATGGTCTCTCCTGATTCTGAATATAGCTGAATCGCTTGGTTCCACCAAGTACAACCTTTTATAAGGATTTTATGAAACGTCTATGGACAAATCAAATAGGGAATGAAATCTCTTAGTTCCCATGCCAAAGCCAGAAGAGGGCGTGACTTGGACGCTCTATACTGTGCTGGTTTGCTGGTGTGTGTTGCTTCTCTGTGTTGACTGTTGTTTTCCTGCAGCTCAGCGGGACGTAAGCTCAGTCCTCCTCAGAGAGAATAAAAGCCTTAAAACCAGCAGCATCAGCACCTCCACAGGGACCATCCTCCACCACCCTTCTGCTTTTGACGGTCCAGTCTCAAGCTGCAACTCTTGTATGTACATTCAATGGACCGTTCCTCCTCCCTAAACTAGTACCATTGTTTTCACGGTCGACAGACTGCACACGGACCTCACAGACTGCGCCAGACTCTAGTGCGCTCTCACAGACTTTGTCTTTATTGCTATCCAAAAACATTCAAAGAACTTCTTTTCATTATTGCAGCTGAATAACTCTGGGACAAGCCAATGTATTTTTTTAAATCATCAGTACAGATTATTCACATTAGAAGAGAATCATAATTTATCAGTATTTATCTAGTATTAATGGTTAAGCCTCTAAATTGGGTATGTTTGATTTAGAGCCATGGGACCACCAAAGCTAGAGTTGTCTTCTGGACCTAGAAATGCATTAGCACTCATAATTTGGTTACTGCCGTTGACTTTTCAAACACTGATGACAGTGAGTGCAATAAACATATCATTTTGTAACTGCCAGTTGAATGCTTGGGACAGTGTAGTTATAGGACAATAGTCTATTTTCGTGGTCTAATTTAGTTTACAAGTTTGCAGTAAAGGGGATTGGAAGGACTTTCTGTTTACACTTTATTTTAATAAAATGTTTACTTTTCACATTCCAAATTGTAGGTGATAAGCAAATGATATAAGCTATAATTTTGAGGGAAAAAGTTGCAGGTAAAAAGCTCTCAGCCTCAATAATTATATAATACCTGTAATTAACACATGCTCAGTGAGTTTGCCATTGTTCATTGCACTACATATTTTTCTAATGTATTTATCAAGCTTTTAGAAGTTTATGCAAATTGTTTTTCTATGTCTCTTGTTTGCATTGCCACATTTGTTTTATAGAAATGTATTTTGCATTTTAAAAGGGTGTAATATTAACATACCGTAGTCTTGTTTGTCCCCTTAATTTACAGTGTATTAGTGTGTATTTTTTTCCACACTAATTAAACTTCCACCTTTTGCAATGTAGTTTTTTTTAATAAATTGGCTCAATCTTTGAAATGAAAAGTTTGAAGGCAAATGCAAAGAGGAACAGATGCCCAGAATGAAAGCACAGTACAAACCCTCACACACAGTGCTTAATTTGGAAATGATGAGGTCCCCGAACACCAAGGGGTCGATGTTTCCACGAGTCGCTCTGGAGGGAAAAGGTTCTGGAACATATCAAGACAACAAGCAGCGCATTGGAGGCACGGTGGTGCTCAGTGCAGCCATACAGCTAAGAGCTTAAACATTACCGTACTTAATGGCCGACTATGACCATAGAGCTAAAGGAAGCTGCAATGGCTTCATCCATTTACCAGAAAAATTCTGGTTTGAGTAGTTGCTCATCAACATTCAATACAAATACTTTCATAAGATATTGATTTTGAATGTAGGAAACCATGCCAGTGAATAATGCAATAAAATGTGATGCAGCTAGAAGTCGACCTAAATGTGCACGCACTCAGCTGGACCGCGCTGGTTTTGAAATGCCCACACTGATTTCAACGTCAACCAATTCTCATGTTATTACCAATTATCTCTGGGCACTCCACATAACATGCACAACTGCCTGCATCTTTAACTGTGGGATTTGGTCAACACGTCCGCACTCCAAAAATGTATGTTTCACAGTCATCTATGCAAATACTTTATGAATTTTGATTGTCCCAGCAGAGAGCTAATAGATTGCAGAATATGTTAACACGTGTAAAAAAAAAAAGGGGGGGGGGGAAGCGTACTTTGTCTAATTTTCCAAAATAGCTCACATAGCGGACATATGAGCAGCAAGTTTAACTTTTAGCTGTCTGTCTCAAATTTACCACAACACACTGCAGAGGTGCACCCGATCTACTATGAATCACCTCATTCAATGGAAAGGAATTGCATTCAAATGCCCCCATCGAATGGAGAGGAGTTGTACAATCTCTACAACCCAGTTTCCCTGGGGTTGTAGAGATTACTTGCAAAACCCCATTTAATGGGTAGGATTCAGGGGTTGTACAGATTACTTGCAAAACCTCATTTAATGGATAGGATTCTCCATTGGCTCTTCTCTCAACCACCCTGCCCACCTCTGCAGCCATGGGGAGGGTCTGCTTGGACCCCTGTGTCCTTAGGTTTAGGCATGGGGGATGGGAGAGGTTAGGGTTAGGGGTGGGAGAGGTTAGGTTTAGGCATGGGGGTGGGAGAGGTTAGGTTTAGGGTTAGGGGTGGGAGAGGTTAGGTTTAGGCATGGGGGGTGGGTTAGGGTTAGGGGTGGGAGAGGTTAGGTTTAGGCATGGGGGTGGGAGAGGTTAGGTTTAGGCATGGGGGGTGGGTTAGGGTTAGGGTTAGGGTTAGGCATGGGGGGTGGGAGAGGTTAGGTTCAGGATTAGGGGTGGGAGAGGTTAGGTTTAGGCATGGGGGTGGGAGAGGTTAGGTTTAGGCATGGGGGTGGGAGAGGTTAGGGTCTGGGTTAGGATTAGGCATGGGGCATGGGAGAGGCTTGGAGGGGTCTCCAGAGACGACCCCTGAGGGTCTCGAACCCTCCGTTCGGCCCCCAGACCTTCCGTTCGGCCCGCAGACCCCCCGAAGCGACCCCAGGACCTCCACAGGGTCCTGCGGCCCACCCAGGCCTCGGAGACCCCAGGTTTATCCATTGAATGGGGTTTTGCAAGTAATCTCTACAACCCAGAGAAACTGGGTTGTAGAGCTGTCCATTGAATGGGGTTTTGCAAGTAATCTCTACAACCCAGAGAAACTGGGTTGTAGAGATTGTACAACTCCACCCCATCGAATGGGGACATTTTGAAGCAATTCCTTTCCATTGAATGAGGTGATTCATAGTAGATCGGCTGGCAGAGCACTCATGTGTGAAGTGATTACTATGTGCTGTTGTTACTTTCTAATCGGTATCACCTGTCTTCATATGGAAATGAGACAGGTTTTTGGAAGGGAGAGGAAAGGGAAGAAGAGTCAACTATTGGGAATATATTATGGCAGACAAAAGGTCAAAACCTATATGGCTGGACCGTGTTCCAGCTGACCAATGGTGCAACTTCATCACTCAGTCAGTCAGTGACAGACATGTTGCGTTTATAGGGCTGGCTGTTGCAGTCCAGCGAAAAACAAGTTTCATGGCACCAGGTGCCTGGGTCCATGCAAATAGGTACCAGAATGCAGGTAGTCCAAAACAGCAAGGACTGAAACAGGAACAGGATCCGGCACAAATGAAACATTGCACATAAAAACAGAAAGGTCAGAAAGGTTGATCCACTGGATAGGTAGGATGGACTTTCACTACCATTGATAGCTTCATTACAAATGCAGTTTTTTCTACTAATGGCTGTTTCATTATTATACAATTATTTTACTGGAAATGATGTACAGTGTTGGATTGCCAGAGTGATCAATAGATGATGTGTAGTCTCTTGATGGGTACCATGACCATCTGACTGGTATACAGTATGAGTGATCATACTTCATAAAAGAGTAATTCCTTTTTATCTACCGTATCTGACTGAGCAGCTTACTGCACAAGCAAGTGGCTTGAGCTACAAATGTGTACTGCTTTTCTGATACAAACATTCATGCATTTTGCTGCATCGTTCTGTAGCAATAAATGTAATGAGAGAAACTCATAAGCTACTGTATGATTCTTCTCACTAGTAGTTGGGCTGTGGTTTTCTGAGGAAATATGATAAAGTTTTCTAAATGACTGCTGTCTGTGACATTGTCTTATATGACTGAACTGAAGCTTTTTAATTCCATTTCATAATATAACGTTTGTAACTATTTTAAATCACTTAACATTACATACGTCATACATAATTAAAGCGTTTGAATTGATTTGGGCATTGTAACCATTTCTACTGGAATGACATTCTGAGAAAAGCCTAAAATAATGCTTTCAAGGCCCTTCAGTGACTGGGAAGCACTCTTGTCTGTTACATAACTGTATGGGAGAACCTACAGTACTCACCACTTTAAGGTCACTCTCCACTCCAGTACTCGTCCCTCTTGGTCCTGTCTAACACTTTTGTGCAAAGAACACTCAGATCAGCTGCAAACACCAATAACCAACATGTGGCTCCAGATAGATGTACATATCAGCTGCAGTGCTGTATATGGGTGACCTTGACTGTTTCATCTAACCCTATAAAATATAAAGGGGCCCCTTTAGGGCCCCTTTATATTGGAAATAATACAAATATTCAGGGTTGACCTTGAGGCAAAATTGAAGTACCGTACTGACTATCATTTACCCTTGTTTGGGATTATTGGATGTACCTTTTGGAAATGTTTGTTCATTTTAAGAGGGGAACTTTCTCAACCTGGACAAAAATGGGCAAGACTGCCCCACCCTCCTCCTAGCACTCTTGTGATGAATAATTATAAACATTACAAATAAATCTGCCTGAAAAACATATATATAAACAATAATTTAAAAAAATCATCATTTCATTCTAAACCACTAGTAATTAGAGTGGTCTTGCTCAAATGATTGAAATGTAATTGAATAACATTTATAGAGGAAACTATATTTCAGGTGGATTTCTTTTTACTACGATGGACAGAATAAACATTTTCTTTCCATTATTACTCAAGCTCCCCATAAAGCCAAGATACATCCTGCACTCAGACTTAAGCTGCCTGGCAAAACAGATTACGGTAAACTGAAGTAAGGGACTTAGGCCTGGTTTTAGACACTGACCTGAGTTTTACTCTTATTTTAAAAAGCTCACTAAGACAGACATTGGCTGAGTTTCCCAACAAAGAAGCTTCTTAAGAGTTAAGAAGCTTCTTAAGGAGTTAAGAAGGCTCCAAGGAAGTGTTTCCCAAACGCCTTCTTAACAGCCTTCTTAACACATCGCTAAAGAAGGCTCTTAAGAAGCATCTTAACTGGAGCGGTCCACCATCTCGATGTGAGAGGTCCTCTGTGGCACTCTGAGCCCACCAGTGGGCCACGACCCAGACAGCCAATTTCATCTCAGAAACATAGCTAAAGTGAGACCTTTATTAATTCATGAAGCCGCAGAAATACTTACACATTTATCTCAAGCCAACTGCGCTATTATTGTTACTGTCTTTTTAAATAATTCAACCATTTTAGTCTACTGGAAACCCCTACAGCAGGGATGGGCAACTTTGATGATAGAGAGGGCCACAAAAAAATGTCCTCGCTACCAGAGGGCCAGATTGTGACCGTGCACTTCCACCAGTAGCCTACTGTAACACTCCCAAATATAGCTACTAATTTGATGAAAAGGACTGGTAATCCAAGTTTATTATACCAACAGTTATATTTTTCATATTCAAATTGAGTAATACTTCCAATCAGATAACACCAGAAACTTTGCTCTAGCTTTAAAACAGCCCGCTACATTAATTTTATGGGGTACATCACCCAATTATGTCATATTAATCAGATTAGTAATGTTGCCTGTGCAATGTGCATCCTGGATATAGTTTGTTACAATAGTGTTAGCTCAAATGCTAACGTTAAACAGTATGTGGATGGACAATGCTAAAGCCATTTAGCGCCATGTTCTGGGATGTACAGTAAAATAAAAACAGATTTGGGTGGTCTAACCTAACCAAAAACGTCCACCTTGTATTATTATTATTTTTATTTTTTTCAAATTGACCCAGGGGCCACACTGAGTGGGGTCGGGGGTCGCCAGTTGCCCACCCCTGCCCTACAGTATATGGCCGATATGAAATCCAGCAATGTTGTTTCCTATTAACTTTATGATAAGGTCATCTATAGGCTTAGCAGATGAGATTAAGCTTGGTTGCTAAGAGTTTATTGTTCGGCGTAAGAAACAGAGTAAAGGGTAGATCAACTCCATGGCTTTCGTCTGAATTATCGTCCCTTTTTTGATGAAAGAAATACTGCATGGTCCCGGGCCCAACACTCTGGTAAGGCTTCTCATTGGATATATATATATATACTGTATATATATATATATATATATATATATATATATATATATATATATATATATATATATATATATAGAAAGTCTCTTAAATGTTAATAAAAAAAGTTTTATTGAATTTTTAAATGAGGATAAGAGATATTCCTTTATGCCTTTTCTATTATAAACTTTTTTAAGGCATTTTATGCTTTGAGAGATGTATAGCCTACTGAGTATAGTGTGGGAGAGAGAGAGAACAACATGCGACAAATGACCACAAGCTGGATTTGAATCCGGGTCACTGTGGGAGAACTGAAGCTTACATAGTACACTCTCAACTCAGTGAGCCACTGGGGCACCTCCTCTGACATTAATTTCATACAAATTACTTAATTCAGGAGCCAATCAGAAACAATCCTCCAACAACCTGCTAGAGGTTTGAACTCAGGGTGGAGCTGAATACGGTATTCGGAAAAGCACAAATAGTGTGTTTTTACAGATATTAGGACTCACAGTAGCTCGCCTGCAGCTCGGCTTATTGTCTGTGTTCAGTGTTGGTGCATGGCCTTCCCCATCTGAGATATGCTGTAGTTCCAAAACATTATTAAAAAACATCATTAAGATGAATCATCTCTGCTTGCTGAGCTTCAAAGGCCTTCAGGCATGTGAGGGAGATAACGTCCAGGTCTGCTTGACCAGAGTGAGAGTTGGAACCTCCCTGGTGAGGTGATGGAACTTTACAGTAGACTCCGGAGGGTGGGGGGCAAGCCACTGCTCGTTATGAGATATAGATATGAGTTAGCTTTGGGGGCACTTCTTCTGAAACTTCCAATCGAGTGTGACTCTCTGTATACAGACAGACCATTACTTGGAAATAAATCCTCCTTTGTTCATTTCAACGAACAAAGGCAACACTGATGATGTCACAGTGGGATTTATGACATCACAGTGGGACAGGGAAACAAACAGACAGACAGAGCCCTAGCTCCCATTTATATACTGATGATGATATAGGCTCGGCTACTTCCTAGGCTCGGCCACTGCTCTTATGACATCACTGATGATGTCACAACGCCTATGACATCATCTTGAGCAATTGTGCATTGTGACATCACTGATGACATCACTTCCAGTTGAGTGACATCACTTCCGGGACAAAAATTGAAACAAACATTGCCCACTTGCTCCCTTTTAATATATTTTATTTATTTCATACACATATTTTTTTGTAATTGTTTCCTCTGCCTCTGTGTGTCATGGATTTGTAAATAGCCTGAGGTCTGTCTCTGGCTGAGTGGTCAGTGCAGTCGTAATTGTTCTGGTAGAGCAGGGGTCAACATTTATTCGAATTCTTAATACCTTCAAATTAACTAGAAGTGTAATAAAAACTAAAACAGGATTTTTTTTACACCTATTTGCGCTTGTATTCAAATACAAATAATTGTGCTGCCTCAACAAACACAGATCCAAGGCTCTGTGCACATCCCGGGTTTGAACTCATGAGCCTACCTCTAAGGGCAGCTGACATACACAGTCAGCCACCGACACACTGCCACTGCTATGCTATACAATCGGAGGTTCTGATTGTATTTACACTTCTTGTGACTCATAAACCTAGTCTGACATAATGTGAGTTAAACTAGGTTTGACCAGGTGAGTCAGACTAGTTTGAGCAGGTAAAACAGCCGGCGTTTTGAATACAATGGGTCAAGTGGGCGCGGCTGCACAAGGTGAATAGGTCCAAATCTGGAAAAGGCTATATTTTAGCTTATAGTCAATTTAAAAATAGTTAAATAGACTTAGTTATGGTAAATCCAAACAGACATAGACTCTAGGTCACCTTTCTAAATGGCCTAAAAGCAGCATTCAGTAAAACAATCTCCTGGTTTCAGCCTCACTATTACATAATTCATGCTAATTTCAATTTTTAGTGATTAATTAGCTCATTGTGCTAATTACTCAAATTGCCCAACATGCAACTCTTAGCAACCAAGTTGAATTGCATCCACTAGCCTTAAGGATGACATTCTAATCGTAAAAGTTCAGGAAACAACATTACTGGGTCCAAGAAATTTCCAGTAGACTATTTCAGGTTCAAAGGGTTCACTTTATTCAAAGGAAAGAGATGAGTGTTACGGCATCTTATACATCTTATCTACTAAATTACTATGGTGAGTTGAATGGCAGTGAGGTCATTCCCCTCTTACTCACCAGCAGACACACACTGGGTGACGTCTAATTGGCCAGTTGGGACCTTGAAGGGAACATGAGATCCACCAACTGTCATTTCTGGGCAGAGGACACTTGGAGGCTATATGTTTTTCAGAGCGTGGACATCGTGTTTCCAGTGCTAAGAAGCTACACCCTCAACCCTTGTTTTCAAAACAATTAATTGACTGATTGAATGTTCACATTAAGATCATGGTTATTTTTTGTCCCCTTACACTCAGCATTCATGTATTTGAGAAAGCATGGTGGAAGACCAGCCTGAAGAATGACACTTTTACACCCAAAATTTGCAAGTCAGTGAAGAAGATCACTCACACTATTTATACCTATAATCTTATTAAATTCAGTGGTCATATCCTGAAGGTTAGTGAGACAGACCATACACGTATGAATGATGTCTGCAGTGGTGTAGTGAAAGATGTGGGTTTGCTACTATATTCCTACCTAATATTCCTATGCATTTCAATCATTGCTAAGAAATAAGGCTCATAGATAGGTATACTCTTAAATTCCCTTGTGGACTTGTGACTAGAAGGCTACTGGTTTAAATCACTGGAATAGCTAGGAAGATGTGGGCAGGGGAGAAACTGAGACACTCAGAAGCATCATTGAAACCTCTGATTTTTTGCGGGGGGAATGCAAAATTCATAGCAGTCATTAGTAGTAGAGCATCATTCCCCTTTTCAAACATGTGAAAATGAAATGCTGTTAGTTATTATAGGCATAGTTTGCATAGCAAGTTAGTTGGCTAGTTGTACCTACATGCAGCTAAAGTTAGCATTGTAATGTTAGCCAGAGCTGGCAGTGAGCTGATAGTTTTTACCACCATTATCACATGTTATACAGTATACTGAATTCCAGGTCATCTTGACCTGTCTCCAGGTATATATACCTGCTATATATATATACCTGCTATATATATATACCTGCTATATATATGTAACGGCGTTGTGTAGGTGGTACTTGCAGCAACCCATGTTAAGGGCTTGTCCAGGGGTAGATTCGAACTGCCGACCCTCGGCTTGGGAGTCCAGCGTGTTAACCGCAACACCAAGAGAGCTAGCTCCCTCGGCGGAGCTGGTTAACATGCCTTTATACCTGGGGAGTGAGTTTAACCAATCCACTCGCTACCACTCGGGACTCACGAGGAATCCGCACTGATTCAACTCGGTTACATATATATACCTGCTATATATATCGCTTTGGTCGGGCTTTTCTGACCGGACGGACTGTGATCGCTCCGTGGAATCGGAGCTTGAAAGGGAAGAATGTGATTGGTTTACTGCAGATCGCCAATGGCCACAGTTGTGAATAATTCTACGCTTAAAAATGCGTGGTTAAATGGTTAGCGCCGGCTTTAGTGCAGAGGAAAAATTAGGGAATGCGCCTGACCACGCCCACTAGTGTAGTCGCAGACTGTAGTTCAATCATGGAAGACCAAATAAGGCATTAATAGAGCACCCCATGCTGTCATACCCCTCAGCCCAAATGACGTCACTAAATGACGTCACCATCTCCGACGTCACCTTCTCCATGACGTCCCAAATGACATCAGTTATGACATCATAAATGACATCATAAATGACATCAGTTATGACATCATAAATGCCCTTCTCCCAAATGACATCAGCTATGACATCATAAATGACATCAGTTATGACATCATAAATGCCCTTCTCCTGGTACTATATAAAGCCCCCATCACCACAGCTTAAATCACACTTGTGCAGTCATCACTCACCTTGTGTCAGCATCACGCATTCATCCAGCATCTCCAGAGCAAAAAGCTTCATTCAGTCCAGCACCATGTCCGAGTCCGAAAACGAGCAGCAAAGTTTCAGCTCCACCGTGGACGCTTTCCTCCAGAGCACATTCAACGCCCCGGCCAGCCTCGGGCAAATCCCCAATCCCCAGGCTCCATCTCCGGGCGTCACAGGCGTCTCATGGGACGCTCCCCTCACCAGGGGCCGCGGCCGCAAAAGAAGATCCAACGTCAAGGAGGTCCTCGTCTCGCCTGGATCTCAGTCCGCACAGCACTCCGGAGGCCGCGGCCGCGGCAAAAGAGCCCAGAAGTCCACCTCCCCCGGATCTCAGTCCGCACAGCACTCCGGAGGCCGTGGCCGCAGCAAAAGAGCCCAGAAGTCCACCTCCAAGAAAGGCCCAGCGAAGCGCACCACGACCGCCGGCTCCTCGGCGGACGCGCCAAGGCTCCAGCCCCTCCAGGCCTCCAAGATCCCCTGATCGCAACGATGTCTTCACTGGTCGGGTCCCTCATCGACATCGATGCCCGGCCGAGGACGCTCGCGAGCCCCACGCTCCCCACGGCAGCAGCCCAAACAGCCCTGCCCCAGGTTTCAGGTCGTATCCCCCCTTTTCAGCCGGCATCTCTTCCGGCGGCCGCACTCATTGCAGGCCGGGTGCCAATCCCCGAGCAACTCTGCCCTGTTGCATACGGCCGCTTCCCTCTCCCGCGTCCGGTCGGGTATTATCAAACATGCATTTAGTCCCTGGTTTCAGTCAACGTTGCGGCATTGCTGCTGCACTCATTTCAGGCCGGGTGCCAATCCCTTAGCATACGGCATATGGCATACGGCCGCTTCCCTCTCCCGTGTCCATTCGGGTTTTAACAACATGCCTCTAGTCCCAGTTTCCAGTCAACCTTTTCTTTTTCACAGCATGGTTCCTCTCTTACGCATCCAATCCATCGATCCAATCCCAGTCATTTAGATAAAGTATAACCCTTGTAAACTTTTCCGGCCATGCTGAGTAGCGCGCTAGCTACCTGGCTAGCCACCGGCCTTCCATGCTATACTGCGCATGCGCGTGGCGGTCTAGCGTTGCCAAAGATGCGCATTGCAAATGCAAGATGCGACACTATCGTCTCCCGTCGCATGCTTCAGGCAAAATGGCGATAATCATCAGTTCTGCTGTTGCCGTCCTTCAAAATATAAGAAAATGTATAGCTCAGCGCTAGAGCGAACTGGCTTGAATGTGGGAAAGCGGGGTTCGAATCCCGTGTGCGTGCTGATATTTTAATTTAAGATCCTGGTGAAATATGGTCTAAATCTGAAAGTTCAATAAACGTCTGCAAATAGTGGGGGGGAAAAAAAAAAAAAAAAAAAAAACTTTCACTTTCAAATTTAAACGTCTTTTCAACCGAAAAATGCTCGCGGGTGGTTCTGGCTTCAGCATATGCTTGAATTAAGTTCTAGAGGTGAATGGTTGCAGAAAAGAGGCACCATGAGTTCCCTACTTTCTCCCAGTAGGGAATCGATCTTCCTCTACGAGATTTACTCTGGTATTGCAAATGCATACGAAGCTTCAGTCTCGATCATAAACAAAAGGTGCTCCTCCCAGTCCACCACGGCTTTAATGTGCAGTGCAGCATCACCCGGCTTTCCGTTATGCATAACTCGTCAGGTCAGCAGAGCTCATTCCCCGGTCACGGCGCAGTAGATTCAGCAGAGCACATCCCCGGTCACAGCACAGTGGCTACAGCAGAGCATATCCCGGCAGCGTTGCCAGACGTACGATAATTATCGTACCTGTACGATAATTTTGACCTCTGTACGATGTACGATCAATAATCCCCAAATCCCCCAAACGTACAAGAATCTCATCATTTCGTGACACTTAGACGAATCCTACGTCTATCACTCTATCTGTTTATACAATCATCTCTTCAAACAAACATATTTGCAGCTAATACGTGCAGGGTATTTTGTTGTTGTTGCAACGCAGGCTGAGACCACAGTGTTGAAAAATCATGCCAAGTCCAAAAAGTAGCCGGTGATCAGCGCAGCCCCCCGACATAGGCGCGCCGAAGGCACGCGCGCTGGGGAGGGGGCGTACGATAATTTCACTCCAAAAACGATAATTTTGACCCTCTGGTACGATAATTCAACATTTGCCATCTGGCAACACTGTATCCCGGTCACAGCAGTGGCTCAGCAGAGCATATCCCTGGGCACAGCTCAGTGGCTTCAGCAGAGCTCCTCCAGAAAAGAGGCACCATGAGTTCCCTACTTTCTCCCAGTAGGGAATCGATCTTCCTCTACGAGATTTACTCTGGTATTGCAAATGCATACGAAGCTTCAGTCTCGATCATAAACAAAAGGTGCTCCTCCCAGTCCACCACGGCTTTAATGTGCAGTGCAGCATCACCCGGCTTTCCGTTATGCATAACTCGTCAGGTCAGCAGAGCTCATTCCCCGGTCACGGCGCAGTAGATTCAGCAGAGCACATCCCTGGTCACAGCACAGTGGCTACAGCAGAGCATATCCCGGCAGCGTTGCCAGACGTACGATAATTATCGTACCTGTACGATAATTTTGACCTCTGTACGATGTACGATCAATAATCCCCAAATCCCCCAAACGTACGAGAATCTCATCATTTCGTGACACTTAGACGAATCCTACGTCTATCACTCTATCTGTTTATACAATCATCTCTTCAAACAAACGTATTTGCAGCTAATACGTGCAGGGTGTTTTGTTGTTGTTGCAACGCAGGCTGAGACCACAGTGTTGAAAAATCATGCCAAGTCCAAAAAGTAGCCTGTGATCAGCGCAGCCCCCCGACATAGGCGCGCCGAAGGCACGCGCGCCGGGGAGGGGGCGTACGATAATTTCACTCCAAAAACGATAATTTTGACCCTCTGGTACGATAATTCAACATTTGCCATCTGGCAACACTGTATCCCGGTCACAGCAGTGGCTCAGCAGAGCATATCCCTGGGCACAGCTCAGTGGCTTCAGCAGAGCTCCTCCCCGGTCACAGCACAGTGGCTTCAGCAAAGCATATCCCTGGTCACAGCACAGTGGTTTCGGCAGAGCTCCTCCCTGGTCACAGCACAGTGGCTTCAGCAAAGCATATCCCCGGTCACAGCACAGTGGCTTCAGCAGAGCTCCTCCCCGGTCACAGCACAGTGGCTCCAGCAAAGCATATAGCCGGGCACAGCACAGTGGCTTCAGCAAAAGTATACCCCCTGGGCACACCTCTTAGAAAATTGGAACGGAATCTCATTTTTCTACGACGAAATCGTCTCGTCTGCCGACGACTTAAAACTTTCTACAGATGCAGCACATTCACTGCTCCCCCTCCCGCTGGACGTCAAAACTAATCAAAAAGGTCATGGCACGAAAACCGCGTGTCTCCACAGCCAGTCTCTGCCTCAACTGAACTAAGTCCACCGTACAACAGCTCAGCCGAGGGTGCGGGTGCAACTCTCCCAAAGTGACAGTACACGACTGTCAAAACAAATGAAAAAGGCCCATAATAGACATACTGTAGACACGCAACTTAAAGTCAAATCCAAGGGGAAAACGTACTTATTAACAATGGTCAGCCCACCTTTAATATTCCAAATGTCAAAATGCACAAATCAGAACGTGCATCTATTAGGAATAGAACGGATAGATAGGAAAACTATGAGAAAAATATCAAGCCTATCTTTGCCTCATACAATTGGGATAAAGTAAGTGCACAACTAAAGAATATAACATTATGTCTACTCATTTTTAGACATTTTCATGCCATAATAATATAATGCTAAAGGTTAAATATTGCATCTTTAAGCCATTGCTGGCGGGGGATGTCCTATCTCATACAGCACTGACGCCCCTCTCTCATAAGCAAGAGGAGCGTCACATCATGGAGTCATACGCCATACTCAAACTGTCTATTCTGATTCAATAAAGTTTGTTAAAATTATATTACGAGTCTCTCATGATTGAAGTGTAGTCGCAGACTGTAGTTCAATCATGGAAGACCAAATAAGGCATTAATAGAGCACCCCATGCTGTCATACCCCTCAGCCCAAATGACGTCACTAAATGACGTCACCATCTCCGACGTCACCTTCTCCATGACGTCCCAAATGACATCAGTTATGACATCATAAATGACATCATAAATGACATCAGTTATGACATCATAAATGCCCTTCTCCCAAATGACATCAGTTATGACATCATAAATGACATCAGTTATGACATCATAAATGCCCTTCTCCTGGTACTATATAAAGCCCCCATCACCACAGCTTAAATCACACTTGTGCAGTCATCACTCACCTTGTGTCAGCATCACGCATTCATCCAGCATCTCCAGAGCAAAAAGCTTCATCCCACCACCTCCCCAGATCACCACCAATGTCATGACTCCTGTTGGAAACAAATCCCCTTAGGGGGGATGTCCTATCTCATACAGCACTGACGCCCCTCTCTCATAAGCAAGAGGAGCGTCACATCATGGAGACTCCATGATGTGACGCTCCTCTTGCTTATGAGAGAGGGGCGTCAGTGCTGTATGAGATAGGACATCCCCCCTAAGGGGATTTGTTTCCAACAGGAGTCATGACATTGGTGGTGATCTGGGGAGGTGGTGGGATGAAGCTTTTTGCTCTGGAGATGCTGGATGAATGCGTGATGCTGACACAAGGTGAGTGATGACTGCACAAGTGTGATTTAAGCTGTGGTGATGGGGGCTTTATATAGTACCAGGAGAAGGGCATTTATGATGTCATAACTGATGTCATTTATGATGTCATAGCTGATGTCATTTGGGAGAAGGGCATTTATGATGTCATTTATGATGTCATTTATGATGTCATAACTGATGTCATTTGGGACGTCATGGAGAAGGTGACGTCGGAGATGGTGACGTCATTTAGTGACGTCATTTGGGCTGAGGGGTATGACAGCATGGGGTGCTCTATTAATGCCTTATTTGGTCTTCCATGATTGAACTACAGTCTGCGACTACACTTCAATCATGAGAGACTCGTAATATAATTTTAACAAACTTTATTGAATCAGAATAGACAGTTTGAGTATGGCGTATGACTCCATGATGTGACGCTCCTCTTGCTTATGAGAGAGGGGCGTCAGTGCTGTATGAGATAGGACATCCCCCAAAGGAATTTAAAGTTATTTCAGGAACTGGGAGAGTGAAAACGGGGGTCATGGAGCTCGCCTGGGGTATGCTTTAGTCAGGTCGTGGGCTGACGGGGGGAGAATTTAGGCATGTCGGGAGATGAGGGGCTGACCGGGGTTTTTTAAGGCAAAGCGGGGTTGCAAGGGCGTGGATGTGGATAGCCCGGGCATGGGCGCATTGATGAGGAAAAGGAGAGTTTGATCACCACCAACGAAGTGCTTGTTGCCTCTTTAGTCATGGAAGGAGGGATCTTTGGGCTGATAATATGGTGTCTTGCTCTGGTCGAATGAAAGATGCATAGGCGGATGAGGACCAGCGCCCCAGTTGTTGAAGGGAGGCGGAGGACGCCCCCTGCATGGCTGCTGATGTGGCTGCTCCGATCCTGAAGGAGTGACTGGAATAGTTCTCTGCAGGGATGTTGCATTTCTGGAGTGTGGTCTTGAAGTGAAGGATGAACCAGGATCCTGTCATGTGATGATGGGGAGAGATGAGGAAAAGGGGGCCAAGGGCTGATTGAGGTTTATGCAAATGCCGGAATGATGGGTTATGCAGATTGTCGGGACATTGGCTGACTTGTCAGGACGTGGGCTGACTGAAGTTTAAGCAGGATGCAGGGATAATGGGTTGAGCAAGTTGTCAGGATGTGGACTGACTTCTCGGGACGTGGGCTGACAGGTTTAAGCAGAATGCAGAGATAATGGGTTGAGCAAATTGTCAGGACGGAGTATGGCGTATGACTCCATGATGTGACGCTCCTCTTGCTTATGAGAGAGGGGCGTCAGTGCTGTATGAGATAGGACATCCCCCCTAAGGGGATTTGTTTCCAACAGGAGTCATGACATTGGTGGTGATCTGGGGAGGTGGTGGGATGAAGCTTTTTGCTCTGGAGATGCTGGATGAATGCGTGATGCTGACACAAGGTGAGTGATGACTGCACAAGTGTGATTTAAGCTGTGGTGATGGGGCTTTATATAGTACCAGGAGAAGGGCATTTATGATGTCATAACTGATGTCATTTATGATGTCATAACTGATGTCATTTGGGAGAAGGGCATTTATGATGTCATAACTGATGTCATTTATGATGTCATTTATGATGTCATTTGGGTTATGACAGCATGGGGTACTCTATTAATGCCTTATTTGGTCTTCCATGATTGAACTACAGTCTGCGACTACACTTCAATCATGAGAGACTCGTAATATAATTTTAACAAACTTTATTGAATCAGAATAGACAGTTTGAGTATGGCGTATGACTCCATGATGTGACGCTCCTCTTGCTTATGAGAGAGGGGCGTCAGTGCTGTATGAGATAGGACATCCCCCAAAGGAATTTAAAGTTATTTCAGGAACTGGGAGAGTGAAAACGGGGGTCATGGAGCTCGCCTGGGGTATGCTTTAGTCAGGTCGTGGGCTGACGGGGGGAGAATTTAGGCATGTCGGGAGATGAGGGGCTGACCGGGGTTTTTTAAGGCAAAGCGGGGTTGCAAGGGCGTGGATGTGGATAGCCCGGGCATGGGCGCATTGATGAGGAAAAGGAGAGTTTGATCACCACCAACGAAGTGCTTGTTGCCTCTTTAGTCATGGAAGGAGGGATCTTTGGGCTGATAATATGGTGTCTTGCTCTGGTCGAATGAAAGATGCATAGGCGGATGAGGACCAGCGCCCCAGTTGTTGAAGGGAGGCGGAGGACGCCCCCTGCATGGCTGCTGATGTGGCTGCTCCGATCCTGAAGGAGTGACTGGAATAGTTCTCTGCAGGGATGTTGCATTTCTGGAGTGTGGTCTTGAAGTGAAGGATGAACCAGGATCCTGTCATGTGATGATGGGGAGAGATGAGGAAAAGGGGGCCAAGGGCTGATTGAGGTTTATGCAAATGCCGGAATGATGGGTTATGCAGATTGTCGGACATTGGCTGACTTGTCAGGACGTGGGCTGACTGAAGTTTAAGCAGGATGCAGGGATAATGGGTTGAGCAAGTTGTCAGGATGTGGACTGACTTCTCGGGACGTGGGCTGACAGGTTTAAGCAGAATGCAGAGATAATGGGTTGAGCAAATTGTCAGGACGGGGGGGGGTGGTCCCCTCCCGGGGGGTCCTCCCTTCAACAACTGGGCTGCTGTCCTCATCAGCCATGCGTCCTACATCCATCCAGAGCAAGCTGCTATATCATCAGCCCAAAGATGCCTCCTTCCATGATTGGTAGGAAGTATTAATGCATTTCGTTGGTGGCGGTCTTCTCTCCCAATCCCCGTTTGGTGCCCATGCCCGGGCAATTTGCATATAACCCCATAAGTGTCCTTGCCATTGCTTAACCTCAGTCAGCCCACGTCCTGACAATTTGCACAACCCATCATCCCTGCATTCTGCTTAAACATCAGTCAGCCCATGTCCTGACAAGTCAGCCCCCGTCCTGACAATTTGCTCAACCCATTATCTCTGCATTCTGCTTAAACCTGTCAGCCCACGTCCCGAGAAGTCAGTCCACATCCTGACAACTTGCTCAACCCATTATCCCTGCATCCTGCTTAAACTTCAGTCAGCCCACGTCCTGACAAGTCAGCCAATGTCCCGACAATCTGCATAACCCATCATTCCGGCATTTGCATAAACCTCAATCGGCCCTTGGCCCCCTTTTCCTCATCTCTCCCCCGTTTTCACTCTCCCTGTTCCTGAAATAACTTTAAATTCCTTTGGGGGGATGTCCTATCTCTTACAGCACCGACGCCCTCTCTCATAAGCAAGAGGAGCGTCACATCATGGAGTCATACGCCATACTATTCTGATTCAATAAAGTTTGTTAAAATTATATTAAGAGTCTCTCATGATTGAAGTGTAGTCGCAGACTGAAGTTCAATCATGGAAGACCAAATAAGGCATTAATAGAGCACCCCATGCTGTCATAACCCTCAGCCCAAATGACGTCACTAAATGACGTCACCATCTCCGACGTCACCTTCTCTATGACGTCACCTTTGCAGCGTGACGTCAGTTGCCCAAATGACGTCAGTTATGACATCATAAATGCCCTTCTCCCAGTACTATATAAGGCCCCCATCACCACAGCTTAAATCACACTCGTGCAGTCATCACTCACCTTGTGTCAGCATCACGCATCCATCCAGCATCTCCAGGCAAGAAGCTTCATCCCACCACCTCCCCCAGATCACCACCAATGTTATGACTCCCGTTGGAAACAGATCCCCTCAGGGGGGATGTCCTATCTCTTACAGCACCGACGCCCTCTCTCATAAGCAAGAGGAGCGTCACATCATGGTCTTCCATGATTGAACTACAGTCTGCGACTACACTTCAATCATGAGAGACTCGTAATATAATTTTAACAAACTTTATTGAATCAGAATAGACAGTTTGAGTATGGCGTATGACTCCATGATGTGACGCTCCTCTTGCTTATGAGAGAGGGGCGTCAGTGCTGTATGAGATAGGACATCCCCCAAAGGAATTTAAATTTATTTCAGGAACTGGGAGAGTGAAAACGGGGGTCATGGAGCTCGCCTGGGGTATGCTTTAGTCAGGTCGTGGGCTGACGGGGGGAGAATTTAGGCATGTCGGGAGATGAGGGGCTGACCGGGTTTTTTTAAGGCAAAGCGGGGTTGCAAGGGCGTGGATGTGGATAGCCCGGGCATGGGCGCATTGATGAGGAAAAGGAGAGTTTGATCACCACCAACGAAGTGCTTGTTGCCTCTTTAGTCATGGAAGGAGGGATCTTTGGGCTGATAATATGGTGTCTTGCTCTGGTCGAATGAAAGATGCATAGGCGGATGAGGACCAGCGCCCCAGTTGTTGAAGGGAGGCGGAGGACGCCCCCTGCATGGCTGCTGATGTGGCTGCTCCGATCCTGAAGGAGTGACTGGAATAGTTCTCTGCAGGGATGTTGCATTTCTGGAGTGTGGTCTTGAAGTGAAGGATGAACCAGGATCCTGTCATGTGATGATGGGGAGAGATGAGGAAAAGGGGGCCAAGGGCTGATTGAGGTTTATGCAAATGCCGGAATGATGGGTTATGCAGATTGTCGGGACATTGGCTGACTTGTCAGGACGTGGGCTGACTGAAGTTTAAGCAGGATGCAGGGATAATGGGTTGAGCAAGTTGTCAGGATGTGGACTGACTTCTCGGGACGTGGGCTGACAGGTTTAAGCAGAATGCAGAGATAATGGGTTGAGCAAATTGTCAGGACGGGGGCTGACTTGTCAGGACATGGGCTGACTGATGTTTAAGCAGAATGCAGGGATGATGGGTTGTGCAAATTGTCAGGACGTGGGCTGACTGAGGTTAAGCAATGGCAAGGACACTTATGGGGTTATATGCAAATTGCCCGGGCATGGGCACCAAACGGGTATTGGGAGAGAAGACCGCCACCAACGAAATGCATTAATACTTCCTACCAATCATGGAAGGAGGCATCTTTGGGCTGATGATATAGCAGCTTGCTCTGGATGGATGTAGGACGCATGGCTGATGAGGACAGCAGCCCAGTTGTTGAAGGGAGGACCCCCCGCTCCTCTTGCTTATGAGAGAGGGCGTCGGTGCTGTATGAGATAGGACATCCCCCCTAAGGGGATTTGTTTCCAACAGGAGTCATGACATTGGTGGTGATCTGGGGAGGTGGTGGGCTGAAGCTTTTTGCTCTGGAGATGCTGGATGAATGCGTGATGCTGACACAAGGTGAGTGATGACTGCACAAGTGTGATTTAAGCTGTGGTGATGGGGGCTTTATATAGTACCAGGATAAGGGCATTTATGATGTCATAACTGATGTCATTTATGATGTCATAACTGATGTCATTTGGGAGAAGGGCATTTATGATGTCATAACTGATGTCATTTATGATGTCATTTATGATGTCATAACTGATGTCATTTGGGACGTCATGGAGAAGGTGACGTCGGAGATGGTGACGTCATTTAGTGACGTCATTTGGGCTGAGGGGTATGACGCATGGGGTGCTCTATTAATGCCTTATTTGGTCTTCCATGATTGAAATTCAGTCTACGACTACACTTCAATCATGAGAGACTCTTAATATAATTTTAACAAACTTTATTGAATCAGAATAGACGGTTTGAGTATGGCGTATGACTCCATGATGTGACGCTCCTCTTGCTTATGAGAGAGGGCGTCGGTGCTGTATGAGATAGGACATCCCCCAAAGGAATTTAAAGTTATTTCAGGAACTGGGAGAGTGAAAACGGGGGTCATGGAGCTCGCCTGGGGTATGCTTTAGTCAGGTCGTGGGCTGACAGGGGGAGAATTTATGCATGCCCGGAGATGAGGGGCTGACCGGGGTTTTTTAAGGCAAAGCGGGGTTGCAAGGGCGTGGATGTGGATAGCCCGGGCATGGGCGCATTGATGAGGAAAAGGAGAGTTTGATCACCACCAACGAAGTGCTTGTTGCCTCTTTAGTCATGGAAGGAGGGATCTTTGGGCTGATAATATGGTGTCTTGCTCTGGTCGAATGAAAGATGCATAGGCGGATGAGGACCAGCGCCCCAGTTGTTGAAGGGAGGCGGAGGACGCCCCCTGCATGGCTGCTGATGTGGCTGCTCCGATCCTGAAGGAGTGACTGGAATCTCATACAGCACCGACGCCCTCTCTCATAAGCAAGAGGAGCGTCACATCATGGAGTCATACGCCATACTCAAACCGTCTATTCTGATTCAATAAAGTTTGTTAAAATTATATTAAGAGTCTCTCATGATTGAAGTGTAGTCGTAGACTGAATTTCAATCATGGAAGACCAAATAAGGCAAATAAGGCACCCCATGCTGTCATACCCCTCAGCCCAAATGACGTCACTAAATGACGTCACCATCTCCGACGTCACCTTCTCCATGACGTCCCAAATGACATCAGTTATGACATCATAAATGACATCATAAATGACATCAGTTATGACATCATAAATGCCCTTCTCCCAAATGACATCAGTTATGACATCATAAATTACATCAGTTATGACATCATAAATGCCCTTCTCCTGGTACTATATAAAGCCCCCATCACCACAGCTTAAATCACACTTGTGCAGTCATCACTCACCTTGTGTCAGCATCACGCATTCATCCAGCATCTCCAGAACAAAAAGCTTCAGCCCACCACCTCCCCAGATCACCACCAATGTCATGACTCCTGTTGGAAACAAATCCCCTTAGGGGGGATGTCCTATCTCATACAGCACCGACGCCCTCTCTCATAAGCAAGAGGAGCGTCACATCATGGTGGATGGGAGGGATTTTATGATTGTTAGCCCAACCTTTCTTTTTTGGGGAACTGCCTTGGGGGGCGGATCCTGCGGGGGCAGACGGAGCGGGGGTGCGCTTCCCTGCAGGCGCTGCAGACGTGCAGAAAAATGCAGTTAGGGTATGTGCAAACTCCCTCATTAAAATTATTGCAGATAGCCATGTTGTTATGCATAACTACCTTGCGCCCCTGGCGGTCAGATTGAGATGGCTGGAAGGTTTCCAGCTGGAGGAGGGGGGGTGGACCGGCCGGAAGCGGTGTGTTGCTCCCGGAAGCCTGGAAGGCGGCCGCAGCGCATAGCGGCGCTGTGTGACCTGTTTCGCCGCAGGAAAAACAGGTGATCGCCTGGTGACCACCCGTGACCAGTACCAGTAGCTCGGTATCCAACATGGACCAGTCTAGACGGATGTTGGAACGAGTTATGTACAGCGCCGCTTTTGTAGAGAACGCTTTGTGGTACTGGTAAAATATGTTTTTCCCGTACCTGAGGTGGAGGTCTCCTATCAGAGCCAAGTACTCGTCTAACTCGACGCGACGGCCGGGGTACACTGAGCATATGGTGTCGCGGAAAACCCCGAACGCAACGAGGAATTCGGTTGGTGATAGATCTTTGGCGAGACGGGGGTCGGAAGATTTTAGGACGGCCGATATATCTTGGCCGCCCGTTAACTTTTTGCTGCACTCAGCAGACGGCAGGATAATGCTGACTAGATTGATATCCCTGCCTTGAAGGATCATGGCTCGAAGCCTGGGCGATATGTTTGCTGAGAGTGGGATATACGGCCTCCCGTTACCGGGGGAGTGGATGGCCGAGGCGAGGGTATTCATAGGGGGGATGAGTGCGGGGAGGGGAGGGAACTCGGCGCACGCACCTGGATTTTGGAGCGCGGCTGGCTGGGCTGATATCGCCGGAAGAAAAGCGGGCTGAGAAGGGGGATACGAGCCTGAAACCTGGTGCGCTTGGGCTGCTGCCGTGGGGAGCGTGGGGCTCGTGATCAGCCTCAGCCGGGCATCGATGTCGGCGAGGGCCCCGACCATTGAAGACATCGTTGCGATCAGGGGATCATGGGGGCCTGGAGGGGCTGGACGCCTTGGCGCGTCCGCCGAGGAGCCGGCGGTCTTGGTGCGCTTCGCTGGGCCTTTCTTGGAGGTGGACTTCTGGGCTCTTTTGCCACGGCCACGGCCTTCGGAGTGCTGCGCGGACTGTGATCCGGGCGAGACGAGGACCTCCGGGACGTTGGGTTTTCTTTTGCGGCCGCGGCCCCTGGTGCGGGGAGCGTCCAGTGAGACGCCTGAGACGCCCGGAGATGAAGCCTGGGGATCGGGGATTTGCCCGGGGCTGGCCGGGGCGTTGAATGTGCTCTGGAGGAAGGCGTCCACGGTGGAGCTGAACGTTTGCTGCTCGTCTTCGGACTCGTACATGGTGATGGACTGCATGAAGCTTCTTGCCTGGAGATGCTGGATGGATGCGTGATGCTGACACAAGGTGAGTGATGACTGCACGAGTGTGATTTAAGCTGTGGTGATGGGGGCCTTATATAGTACTGGGAGAAGGGCATTTATGATGTCATAACTGACGTCATTTGGGCAACTGACGTCACGCTGCAAAGGTGACGTCATAGAGAAGGTGACGTCGGAGATGGTGACGTCATTTAGTGACGTCATTTGGGCTGAGGGTTATGACAGCATGGGGTGCTC
The DNA here is from genome assembly GCF_964638095.1 of Poromitra crassiceps. Classification (NCBI taxonomy): domain Eukaryota; kingdom Metazoa; phylum Chordata; class Actinopteri; order Beryciformes; family Melamphaidae; genus Poromitra; species Poromitra crassiceps. The sequence goes on along the minus strand of NC_139623.1, from coordinate 96,918,562 downwards.
TATTAATGCCTTATTTGGTCTTCCATGATTGAACTTCAGGCCAAGGGCTGATTGAGGTTTATGCAAATGCCGGAATGATGGGTTATGCAGATTGTCGGGACATTGGCTGACTTGTCAGGACGTGGGCTGACTGAAGTTTAAGCAGGATGCAGGGATAATGGGTTGAGCAAGTTGTCAGGATGTGGACTGACTTCTCGGGACGTGGGCTGACAGGTTTAAGCAGAATGCAGAGATAATGGGTTGAGCAAATTGTCAGGACGGGGGCTGACTTGTCAGGACATGGGCTGACTGATGTTTAAGCAGAATGTAGGGATGATGGGTTGTGCAAATTGTCAGGACGTGGGCTGACTGAGGTTAAGCAATGGCAAGGACACTTATGGGGTTATATGCAAATTGCCCGGGCATGGGCACCAAACGGGTATTGGGAGAGAAGACCGCCACCAACGAAATGCATTAATACTTCCTACCAATCATGGAAGGAGGCATCTTTGGGCTGATGATATAGCAGCTTGCTCTGGATGGATGTAGGACGCATGGCTGATGAGGACAGCAGCCCAGTTGTTGAAGGGAGGACCCCCAAGAGGAGCGTCACATCATGGAGTCATACGCCATACTCAAACCGTCTATTCTGATTCAATAAAGTTTGTTAAAATTATATTAAGAGTCTCTCATGATTGAAGTGTAGTCGTAGACTGAATTTCAATCATGGAAGACCAAATAAGGCATTAATAGAGCACCCCATGCTGTCATACCCCTCAGCCCAAATGACGTCACTAAATGACGTCACCATCTCCGACGTCACCTTCTCCATGACGTCCCAAATGACATCAGTTATGACATCATAAATGACATCATAAATGACATCAGTTATGACATCATAAATGCCCTTCTCCCAAATGACATCAGTTATGACATCATAAATGACATCAGTTATGACATCATAAATGCCCTTCTCCTGGTACTATATAAAGCCCCCATCCTGCTCAACCCATTATCTCTGCATTCTGCTTAAACCTGTCAGCCCACGTCCCGAGAAGTCAGTCCACATCCTGACAACTTGCTCAACCCATTATCCCTGCATCCTGCTTAAACTTCAGTCAGCCCACGTCCTGACAAGTCAGCCAATGTCCCGACAATCTGCATAACCCATCATTCCGGCATTTGCATAAACCTCAATCAGCCCTTGGCCCCCTTTTCCTCATCTCTCCCCATCATCACATGACAGGATCCTGGTTCATCCTTCACTTCAAGACCACACTCCAGAAATGCAACATCCCTGCAGAGAACTATTCCAGTCACTCCTTCAGGATCGGAGCAGCCACATCAGCAGCCATGCAGGGGGCGTCCTCCGCCTCCCTTCAACAACTGGGGCGCTGGTCCTCATCCGCCTATGCATCTTTCATTCGACCAGAGCAAGACACCATATTATCAGCCCAAAGATCCCTCCTTCCATGACTAAAGAGGCAACAAGCACTTCGTTGGTGGTGATCAAACTCTCCTTTTCCTCATCAATGCGCCCATGCCCGGGCTATCCACATCCACGCCCTTGCAAACCCCGCTTTGCCTTAAAAAACCCCGGTCAGCCCCTCATCTCCCGACATGCCTAAATTCTCCCCCCGTCAGCCCACGACCTGACTAAAGCATACCCCAGGCGAGCTCCATGACCCCCGTTTTCACTCTCCCAGTTCCTGAAATAACTTTAAATTCCTTTGGGGGATGTCCTATCTCATACAGCACTGACGCCCCTCTCTCATAAGCAAGAGGAGCGTCACATCATGGAGTCATACGCCATACTCAAACTGTCTATTCTGATTCAATAAAGTTTGTTAAAATTATATTACGAGTCTCTCATGATTGAAGTGTAGTCGCAGACTGTAGTTCAATCATGGAAGACCAAATAAGGCATTAATAGAGCACCCCATGCTGTCATAACCCTAAATGACGTCACCATCTCCGACGTCACCTTCTCCATGACATCAGTTATGACATCATAAATGACATCATAAATGACATCAGTTATGACATCATAAATGCCCTTCTCCCAAATGACATCAGTTATGACATCATAAATGACATCAGTTATGACATCATAAATGCCCTTCTCCTGGTACTATATAAAGCCCCCATCACCACAGCTTAAATCACACTTGTGCAGTCATCACTCACCTTGTGTCAGCATCACGCATTCATCCAGCATCTCCAGAGCAAAAAGCTTCATCCCACCACCTCCCCAGATCACCACCAATGTCATGACTCCTGTTGGAAACAAATCCCCTTAGGGGGGATGTCCTATCTCATACAGCACTGACGCCCATCAGCCCAAAGATGCCTCCTTCCATGATTGGTAGGAAGTATTAATGCATTTCGTTGGTGGCGGTCTTCTCTCCCAATACCCGTTTGGTGCCCATGCCCGGGCAATTTGCATATAACCCCATAAGTGTCCTTGCCATTGCTTAACCTCAGTCAGCCCACGTCCTGACAATTTGCACAACCCATCATCCCTGCATTCTGCTTAAACATCAGTCAGCCCATGTCCTGACAAGTCAGCCCCCGTCCTGACAATTTGCTCAACCCATTATCTCTGCATTCTGCTTAAACCTGTCAGCCCACGTCCCGAGAAGTCAGTCCACATCCTGACAACTTGCTCAACCCATTATCCCTGCATCCTGCTTAAACTTCAGTCAGCCCACGTCCTGACAAGTCAGCCAATGTCCCGACAATCTGCATAACCCATCATTCCGGCATTTGCATAAACCTCAATCAGCCCTTGGCCCCCTTTTCCTCATCTCTCCCCATCATCACATGACAGGATCCTGGTTCATCCTTCACTTCAAGACCACACTCCAGAAATGCAACATCCCTGCAGAGAACTATTCCAGTCACTCCTTCAGGATCGGAGCAGCCACATCAGCAGCCATGCAGGGGGCGTCCTCCGCCTCCCTTCAACAACTGGGGCGCTGGTCCTCATCCGCCTATGCATCTTTCATTCGACCAGAGCAAGACACCATATTATCAGCCCAAAGATCCCTCCTTCCATGACTAAAGAGGCAACAAGCACTTCGTTGGTGGTGATCAAACTCTCCTTTTCCTCATCAATGCGCCCATGCCCGGGCTATCCACATCCACGCCCTTGCAACCCCGCTTTGCCTTAAAAAACCCCGGTCAGCCCCTCATCTCCCGACATGCCTAAATTCTCCCCCCGTCAGCCCACGACCTGACTAAAGCATACCCCAGGCGAGCTCCATGACCCCCGTTTTCACTCTCCCAGTTCCTGAAATAACTTTAAATTCCTTTGGGGGATGTCCTATCTCATACAGCACTGACGCCCCTCTCTCATAAGCAAGAGGAGCGTCACATCATGGAGTCATACGCCATACTCAAACTGTCTATTCTGATTCAATAAAGTTTGTTAAAATTATATTACGAGTCTCTCATGATTGAAGTGTAGTCGCAGACTGTAGTTCAATCATGGAAGACCAAATAAGGCATTAATAGAGCACCCCATGCTGTCATACCCCTCAGCCCAAATGACGTCACTAAATGACGTCACCATCTCCGACGTCACCTTCTCCATGACGTCCCAAATGACATCAGTTATGACATCATAAATGACATCATAAATGACATCAGTTATGACATCATAAATGCCCTTCTCCCAAATGACATCAGCTATGACATCATAAATGACATCAGTTATGACATCATAAATGCCCTTCTCCTGGTACTATATAAAGCCCCCATCACCACAGCTTAAATCACACTTGTGCAGTCATCACTCACCTTGTGTCAGCATCACGCATTCATCCAGCATCTCCAGAGCAAAAAGCTTCATCCCACCACCTCCCCAGATCACCACCAATGTCATGACTCCTGTTGGAAACAAATCCTTAGGGGGGATGTCCTATCTCATACAGCACTGACGCCCCTCTCTCATAAGCAAGAGGAGCGTCACATCATGGAGTCATACGCCATACTCAAACTGTCTATTCTGATTCAATAAAGTTTGTTAAAATTATATTACGAGTCTCTCATGATTGAAATAGGGCTAGGCCAAGTCCAATCAATGGACTTTTTATTTTATTTTTTACTTTGCAATAGTTCCCAGAAGTAAGGTTCTGGATTAAGCAGTGCAGTAGACTTGCAGCTGAATGGACCGTTTGTGATGTACTGTACTTTGAAACTAGGGTCTAAAGTATCAAATTGTGGATTATCTGCATTGTTTTATGCATTCAAACATACTTCCTGGATCTATTCCCAGCACACAGATAGTACGTGACTATCAAGCATTTTGGACTTCCGTTGGCACCACTCTCTCTTTAAATCACTCTGACTCACCCATCCCACAACCACTACTGTTAAGTGGTTCAAACCACAGCTGCTCCAAATTAAGGCAGTACTCCATAGCCACCAGTACAACACTGAGGTTTTACTGGGCAGTTTTCAAGTCAATAAGTATAACCTCCCTCTGTGCCCCCTAGTCCATTGCCAGCTTCTTAGGCTATGATTTAGTCTGGTTAAAATTTATAGTTGCTACTCTACTGCTGTGTGCAAATGAGCAAAGGCTCAAGTACCAAGTACCAACCAATATGTGGTGTATACAGTAGATGCAGTGAAACTGTAATATATAAGAAAAATACAAATTCCTCACTGTTTGACCATTTCATTATTTTTATTTTTTTATACTTAGTTTTTATTCAGTTTTTCCATTTTTAAATGCAAAGGAACAGACATACAAATACAGTACACAAGACAGAGACAGACATTAGTGGAAGGAACGATTACGAATTCAAATACAATACTAATAGGTCTTGAAGGAGCACATCCATCTTCCTCACATCTAGTTTACAGAATTGCTGAGTTGCTGTGGGTTGCATACAAGACTACAATCACATCCCATGGGGATTATCACATGGAGAGAACGGGAGAGGAAAAATTAAACAAAAACAAAAACAAAACAAAAAACACAATATACAGAGTATATGGATCAACTGTAGGTTACCCCTCACAGAGGTCCCTTGATCTACCCAGATACAGAGACCATCTCATCCAGTGGTTGACAAATTTGTCCATGCATAATCTCAAAGAAAAGGTCATACTTTCCATGTTATAAATTTCCTTTACAATCCCTATCCACTCTGATTTTGTTGGAGGTTCTACATTCAACCACTTCCTCGTTATAGCTTTTTTACTGGCTGCAAGCAGTATGTGGAGAAGGTATCTATCATGTGAATTGAGCTTGTGCGGTATATTACATAAGTAAATTGTACTAAAATCGTGATTAAGCCTTAGGCCCATTATTGTGTTTATCTCTGCTACTACTCCCAGCCAGTATGGTTGAATTACAGCACAGTCCCAAAAAGTATGAAAGTGGTCGGCCATGGTGTTGTTACATTTCCTCCAGCAGTGACCATGATCTATGTTGCCAATCTGTCTCTGTTTTATCTTTGGGGTGATAAAAAGACCATTTCATTATTATTAGTTTTATATTTGCTAGAAAGGAAAGAAACAACTCTGTCAGAGGTCATTTCCCCTGACACTCTGAAACCCCACTCTTGAGCTTTCAACCAAAATCCACACCTACACCTACCTCTGTCTGAATGAGTCTAAGATAATTCTGTGAATGAATGAGAGGCGGTTACTTGAAGAAGGGTAGGCTTAGTCATGTGCAGAGGTGCTTTCATAAACCTGGAAGCTCATCCTACTTTCATTCCTTGAGTCACTTGCAGGGTAAAGTGCACTAGCTGAAGAATACATTCACCTGCTACAGGAATCCACTTAAATATAGTGAAAGATAAAGTGGAAATAAATCATTCAAGCTTAAACTTTATATTTCTTTAAAACAAGCTACTGATCTGGTTTGATTTATACTTGGAAAGAAAAGTTAGTCAAGTTACGTTCAAACTTTCTAGACTATTCTTAAAGAAAGTGTCTTGTAGTCCAGGGTTCAGGAGGAATTTCTATATGCCATGGAGGAAGACTTCAACAGCACTATTGATCCTGCTTGTTTACAAGAACCCCCATTGGCTATGGAGGTGATAAAGCGTAAGTGACCCATATTACTTTATCTCACTTGCAGATAATGTTATCAATTGAGCTGACCTAAAAACACAAGGAATTCAATCAGTAGCTTCCTGTAGCCTACTACACGTCCAACTGAGTCTGAGGGTTGTACTTGTCAGAATTTAGATTAATGAATAATTGAATGAATGAGGAAAATATAATTTATTTAATTATTCATTTTAAACTATAGCTATGGTCAATGTAATTGCCCCTGGATACGAACAGGGAAGTTACACTTTATAAGGAATATTCCACAATAATAAATAATCTGATTGTAGAGCTGGCTTTCATCCAAGAAAATAATCAGGAGCCGATTAGCTTAATAATAAAGATAACAGAAGGTGGAGAAGATCATTTCAATGGAAATTGCCTTGTGATTGTCAGTTATGTTAACTAATCTGAACCCTTTGGCTTCCCCTCTTTCTGAACCAGAGTTAGATGTGTTTGGGGTTTGTCTCTACTCCATGCTCACCTTCATGTCCTCCGTGTCTCTGCTGCTGTACCTGGAGCAGTGCGTCTATGTGTACAGAAAACTGCCCCACCCCAAGAAGACCACCATTATTTGGATCAATGGTGCTGCACCAGTAAGCATTCAGGCCTCTTTCAATGTTATAATCAAATTAAACTACTAACAGACCTGGGACCTTAGAAAATTTGAATTTAAGTTTTGTCATGAAAAACTGTCAGAATTTTAAACCAAGTTAGGAATGTTTTGAGTCTACCAGATGTACTGTATCTGTTCAGACGCCAATTTGTTTCAATCACTTTTTTTGCTCCATGGTTAGACAGAAACTACCATGCCTGGAGTGAGAATGCGCTAGTTTCCATAAAAGACTTATACATAGATGGCATTTTGCATCATTTGTTTTACTGAAGAGGAAATTTGAGTGCCTGGCACAAACTGGCTCAGATTCCTGCAAATCAGAAATTATGTTCGATCCAAGATTCACACCTTTGAAGCACTCCCAAATGAACATGCTTTTTTGATGTTTTGCTGAGCCCTCCCTACTCCAAACACCTTTATCTCTAGATTTGTATATCTGTTTGACAACTGCAACACAGCCTCTACCGAGAGGATTAGAGAAGCGTGGCAGGGGGAACTTGGTATCTGACATTATATGAAAGGAGTCTGTCTGTGGTACAACTTTGCTCAGTGAATAGCAGACACCAGCTGATCCAATTTAAAGTCGCTCACCGTCTTCACTACTGCAAGCATAAATTGTACAAGATCTACCCTTCTGTCTCACCACTGTGTGACAGGTATCAGGTGTCAGAGGGCACACTATCTCATGCCTTCTGGTTCTGCCCTTCACTGACGGGGTTCTGGGCCAGAATATTTGACTGGTACTCTAAGGCCTACAAAATAGCCCTGCAACCGGAGGCAGAACTCGCCATCTTCGGCTGCTCAGAGTCCTCTCTGAAGTTCCCTACAGCTGTTCAACAATCTCTGACACTCGGGACAACTGTCGCCAAAAAACTCATTCTGAAGGAATGGAAGTCCGCCTCTTCACCCTCTTTTTTAACTACTAACACTAAAATGCCCTTGTTTAATGTGACTGATAAGTTGGCTAATTAACTAAGAGAATGCAGTGCTCTGTTTATATGGGAATAAATATAATAACCGTACTGTATGTCTTTGTTTCAGGTCATTGCCACCATGTCTTGTTTTGGGATGTGGATCCCCAGGGCCGTCATGTTCACAGACATGACTTCCAATTGGTATGTTTTCTCCAGCCCACCTCCCACCCCCATGTACACTAAAAATACTCATGTCCATACTCCCCAGTACAGGTACATCATATTCTCTATCTATGCAATAACAATTTAAATTGTTCTCGTGTCTCACTGAACAAGTATCTAAAAAAAATTATTCTTAAGATTTTACTGTTAGACAATCTTGAAGTTGCACAATACATTTTGTCAAGTGTCAAACACAAAACAGTGGGGCAAGAAGCCTGCTGTCTTTCCCTGTCCCATTCCCAAACAACAGTGACTCTGCACTTGAATAATTCTGCACAAGTATTTAGCTCCAGTATATGGTTTGATGACACCCTGTCCTCCCCATGTTTGGTTAAGGTGACTGTGACACTAGATGCCCTTTACTCTTGAAACAGCTATAGATGATACTGCGGTGTAGCACTAACTCTATTGCAGCGGATTGGGCGTGATCAACCATTCCGCAGGCAACGTTGCAGACAGAGTAGGAAGGCTGATCCGTGAGTGGCTCCTTCTGGGACGCGGGTCGGGGTTTTATCGGCCTCGGCTGGGTCTACTGGGCGTCGTGGGCGAGGGTGTATGATGTTGAGAGACCCAAAACACTTTACAACCCCAGCTAACATCACTGATGACGCGTCCCAGCGCATGCTGTAGTATTTATTTTAAATCTAGATCTATGACTCCACCCTTAGAGTTACCACACGTGCACCAATCCTAAAGACACACCACTGCAATTAGTATTCCACTAAAAACTGTCCAGATTCAAATACGTCGTAAAATTCACTGGCTGACACTCATTTACAAAACCTCTGAGCTTTAGTGCAAGCAACAGTGTGTCCTTGAGCAAGACACTAAATCACCCCATGCTAACCCATTGCAAACTGCGCACTGCAGGAATACATTCGCTAAGTTAACAAAATAAATTACAAAATGAGAACATGTCATAAGTTGCCCACGATATTTGTCTACTCAATGAATGATTATACACTCTCTGGGTGTGGGACAGGGCAAAGATCATACTACATCTTCAAGAATGTGCAAATGCAGGCAGTTTTTAGAGGATTGTGTCACATTATGCATGCAGCCAGTTTTCTGTGCTTTATGATTCATGTGATTTATATACATAAATCATGTGCAGCGGTGCTAGATGAAAGGAAATTAATACAATAATAGCGTAATTTAATTTAATAACAGCATAATTTTTAAAAGTTATGGTCCTTTGCTGTAAAAAGCAAAAAACAAGCAAACATAAACAACATAAACATTCTAAATTTACAACAACTTACAACTTACTTCCTGTTGGAGTGTTTGCTAATAAAATAACTGGCAGGACATAAGCTAGCTTCCAAACAGGTTTTACGAGTGAGAACAAGGATTCTCATATATATGCTGAAGCCTGCCCCAGCACCGCTGAACTGAATGCCTTTCTTTTTACCTCTGAAAAATACTTGTAAAACCACCGAGGTGCCCTGACGGCAGCCTGGCACACCTCAGCCGGTGATTGGCGCAGCCACCCACAACCGCCCACGTGTCTCTGACACGATCTGCGCAAACCGGCTGAGGATCGTCACTCCAAGACAACCCTAAGGTTTTACTTCGTTTAGAACTCGGATTCTCACATAATATGCTGATGTACAACCATCCTTGCTGCAAGGGAGCACCTCATGTGACCCTGAGACCTACCGATGGCAATGCGGGGCACATAGCCAGAGGTCATGGTAACCCGGACAGCACAGTGAGTGACCGCAAGGCGCTAACGCCTGGAGCCTGACAAGACAGCGTGCGTGAACGGCGCACTGGTCACATCCAGACTATAATACTTCACAAAGGTTTGGTGAGTGGACCATGATGCCGCAGCACACACGTCCTCCACCGACACACTGCGCAAAGGCACTCATGATACCGTGACACCTCTTGTGGAGTGGGCCTTAATATCCTCCGGGGGAACGTTTCTCGCGGCAGAGTAGGCCATGGCAATGGTCTCCACTATCCAGTGCAACAATCGCTCTTTGGACAGGGCCTTGCCCAGGGCCCGGAACCATACCAAGAGTTGGTTTGAGGTGCGCAGCGCGCGCGTCCCGTCCACATAGGCTAGGAGCACCCGCACAGGGCACAGCGCCTGCAACGGCTGCTCTTCCGTCGCGTCCGAAGAAGGAGGGCAAAATACCTTCAAGTCTATGACCATAGACCTGAATTGGCATTGATATTTTAGGCTGATAAGCAGGGTTAGGCCGAAGCGTGACCCTGCGTCTGTTATCAGAGAACATCATACAGGACTGTTGCACCGAGAGGGCAATCAAGTCACCAACCCTTTTACCTGAAGACAGGGCCAAGAGCAGCGCGGTCTTCAGTGATAGGTGTTTCAAATCAATGGTGTTGACAGGCTCGAAAGGAGGACCAGAGAGTCCCTCCAATACCGTGACCAAGTCCCATTTCGGAAAAATGCTCCGCGTCCGCGGGCGTAACATGCGAACACCCTTCATGAACCGAGAGATCAGGAAGAGGCTTCCCACCGACCTGCCAATTTCCATGTGACAGGCGGATATCGCAGCCATGTAAACCTTCAGGGACTGAGGGGACAGGCCTACAGCGTGCAGGCTCTGAAGGAAACAGAGAATGGGAATACACTGGGTCCACCTCCCGCTCCCGCCACTTATATGCGTACTGAGAGCGAGTAGAGGTAGCTCTAGCGCTCTGTATAGCGTGCACCACATTCAAGGTAGGCCTTGAGCTAGCAAGCGGTCCCGCTCAGGAACCAAGCTGGTAGCTTCCACCTGTGGAGGGAAGGGTGCAGTATCTCACACAGCGGGGCCACCAAAATTGCAGGCTCTGCTCCCTCCCTGTCCAGCACCTGCAGGATCAGAGGAATGGGGGGGGGGGTGGGGGGACGGACGCGTAGGCCCCTCCCCCGGCCAACGTGCGCCAGAGCGTCATGGCCCAGAGGGGGGCTGTACCCGTGGATGGAGAACCACAGGGGGCAGTGTGCCGTGCGAAGAGATCGACGCGCATGCGGCCAATCCTGGCCCAGATCTGCTCCACCACCTGACATGTGAAGGTTGTCCCTTACAACAGATCGGCACCGGCCGGAGATGACTCGAGGGCCAACGTTTCCCGCCCGCTGGTCTTGCGACGGTGGGTAGTGAGACGAACGTTGGCTAACGGAGCTAACGTTTGGAACGTTACAAGTGAGCTAATGCTAGGTCTCTCAGAGAAGAAAGTGCGACTAGTCATCGAGGCTGAATGCGCGCAAAGACGATCCTCAGGTGAGGTGTGCCAGGCTGCCGTCAGGGCACCTGGGTGGTTTTAAAGGTCTTTTTCAGAGGTAAAAAGAAAGGCATTCAGTTCAGCGCCACTGGGGTGGGCTGCAGCTTATGTGAGAATCCGAGTTTGAAACGAAGTAAAACCATTTATAGCATAGGCTTACTTATGTATAGAGAAAGAGAAAAACAATAAGTTGAATGCTCCACTAGTGCACCTAAAACCTATCACCTATAAACAAGTTTAAGTTGCCGGTGTCTCTCTCTGTAGTTACTTTGCAGTAGTGGTGTATAAAGAGCTGTGTTTCTCTCTGTAGTTACTTTGCAGTGGTGGTGTATAAAGTCTTGGTTCTGATGATAGAGGAGCAGGGGGGCAGCAGTGCGTTCCTCCAGCACTATTCTGGTGAGACCTTCAAGATCAGCACAGGACCCTGCTGCTGTTGCTGCCTCTGTTTACCCCGTGTGCCTCTGACACGGTATGCACCTCTTTAGTGCTGCTTATATTGTGTGCTGCATTCTGGGTAATGTTTTGTCAGAGCTGACACAAGCCTACTTTATCCTTGATTACTGTCTGTATATTTGACTTTCTATAATGATAATGATCATGATAATAATAATAATAATAAATAACTTCATTTACATAGCACTTTTGAAAACGGAGTTACAAAGTTACAAAGTGCTCTTTATTTTTTTTATAGACAATCTCTCTGTTCTATACTGTATCTGCTGTTATTGTGGGTTGGTTTTTAATGTACTTTTAACATACATTTCTGATGTGGATCTTTGGGATATTTCATTCAGGCGAATGATGTTCTTGTTGAAGCTGGGAGCTCTTCAGTATGCCATCTTAAAGACAGTGCTCTCAGTCCTCTCCATAATATTATGGACCAATGGATACTTTGATCTTTCTGATGTAAGTTTTTGAAAGGCTTCCCTTCTCCTCTAAATATCTGACTGTAGTACTGAATATTATTTGAACTTTACATCTAATGCTTTTGACATCCATCTCTGCAAGGCAAATTTAAATATTCCTTCACTTCTTCTTGTGCAGCTAGAGATCACTGGTACAGCTATTTGGATCAATCCCTTCATTGGTGTTCTGACCATCACCTCCCTCTGGCCAGTCGGCATCGTGTTCATGAATACCCGCCAATCGATGCGCAAGGTCAAGATGATCCCCAAGTACGCCATGTACCAAGTGAGTCAAGACAGCCACTATACAACCAATATTCCTTTACGGCAGTTTCTGGTCAGGTACCACAGTTACAATCTTAAAAGTATACCTGCATATTTTGAATGTTAGCTTGCAATTCTTCATCAGACAAATATTGCAATGTGTAAAGAGAAAAAGGTAAATCCTCATTGAAATGCATTGGTACCGCTAGCCGCAAGCTATCTAATTTCAGTGAGACATTTCTTCACTTTCACTTGATTCAATTGCAGGGTAGATTTCTTTCATGTAGCCCACAGTCTGTTAAAGTTTTAAAGGTGCTGTGTGTACTGTAACATTATAACAATAATATCTCACTACAACATGAATTCTGATGCATTACTGCAGTATAATTACTGTAAACATTCACCAAGAATATTGGCAGCCTCTATACTGCATTATACATCATGTGCCACCAGGAAAAATCACTTCCAACATGTTCGTCTTCAGTAAAGCGAAAGAGAAAACCCTTGACTGATGGAAGAAAAGTTGGTTATGAGAAATGTAGTCTTAATTAAGAAAAACAAACTAGCAATACCACTGGTGTGAGATAGAGGCTACTTGACCATTGATTCATTTGTTTATGCTAATAATACCAAGGCATTGCATTTAATTTGACAATGATATTTAAATATATCACTAAATATCACTACATTGATATTTAAAAATGCTACATGTAACTCATCTAGCATTGGCTGTCTCCATAGTTGGTGCTTGTACTGAGTCAGCTGCAGACATCCATCATTAACATCTTGGCCTTGGACGGAACCATTGCCTGTGCCCCTCCCTTCTCTTCCCAAGCTCGTGGATCTAGTAAGAACCATCTGAATACATGAAAAATAACTCAATCGAGTATCTCTCTGCATCGGCTGAAAGAGATTGAAACTGTCTCCAACTCTGTCTGTTTTTGTCTGTTCTGCAGTGTTGAGTCAGCAGCTGATGATCACGGAGATGTTCCTCATCACGCTGGTCACGCGCTTTCTGTACCGCCGTACGTACGAACCCCTACCCTCCGCTGCACATGAGGCTGACAATGACCAGAACGCCAAAACGTGGCTGCAGGCTGCTGAGGTGGAGCATGATGTGTGAGAGAGAGATAGAAAAGAAGGGAAAAAGAGGTTGAGAGGAAGAGTGACAAAGTGCAAACGCAAAATATTGCTCTATTGACGATAATGCTGTAATCTATCAGATTGTCTAAGTCAGGGGTTCCCAAACTTAAGAATGCCCACTTTGAAATGTGAAATTCTTGACAGAAGTGATGGGGGTGGTGGAAGATGCTTTTTACACGATGCCTCAATTTCAGTAAATAGTACACCTATTTATTTGTGTTACTGTGTGTGTGTGTGTGTGTGTGTGTGTGTGTGTGTGTGTGTGTGTGTGTGTGTGTGTGTGTGTGTGTGTGTGTGTGTGTGTGTGCGCGCCTGTGTGCATGTGTATGTTTGTGACTCATTGAGACTATGGTCATCACCATGAGAGTGATATTTTTGGCTAGTTGTTTGAGATTCTGAAACCTGTTTGATGTTTCTTGTTGTGAGACAAAATAAAATGTGGCATTAAATAATGATGACACCGCATACTTTAGGTATTCTTAGGTAGAAATACAGTTCAGTATGCAGGTCTATGCATCCCCCTATACTGTGTTAGCACCAAAAAAATAAACAAATGACATTAGCAATTGATCACCACTGTATTATGTCCACTTTGTAGCATTGACGTATCTGTGGTGCATGTTTTGCATGTGTGACTGTGTACAAAGTTATTAGGAAACAAAGATCTCAACAACTTCATGACACAGAAATGAAGGCTAGTGTTCGGATGGTTAGCCAAAATGTTAACACTCCTGTTGAAACACAAGCTTTTTGTCTAACCTAGAATCATGATGTGGGTCTTATGGTAATCTACATCATACTAGTAGTGTGAGTGCATCCTGTTACATCCACTGGAATCAATTAGTGTCCCTGAACACTGCCTCAAGGAAAAGCCAGAGAAGTCCATAGTCTCGCTGAATCGTTCTCTACTTACAGTATACTGTATGAATCATAGTCTAGCTGAGTAGTTCTCTACTTACAGTATACTGTATGAATCATAGTCTCGCTGAGTAGTTCTCTACTTACAGTATACTGTATGAATCATAGTCTCGCTGAGTAGTTCTCTACTTACAGTATACTGTATGAATCAGGGATATAGTCTAGCTGAGTAGTTCTCTACTTACAGTATACTGTATGAATCAGGGATATAGTCTCGCTGAGTAGTTCTCTACTTACAGTATACTGTATGAATCAGGGATATAGTCTAGCTGAGTAGTTCTCTACTTACAGTATACTGTATGAATCAGGGATATAGTCTCGCTGAGTAGTTCTCTACTTACAGTATACTGTATGAATCAGGGATATAGTCTAGCTGAGTAGTTCTCTACTTACAGTATACTGTATGAATCAGGGAACACAGGTGTTGGATGAGATAGCAGCTTTTCCAGACTCACAGCAGAAGCAACAGCTCAAAGTAAATTAGGCAGTTTCTTGAACTGCCACCAGAGGTCATGCTCACTCCATCCGCAAAAACCTCATTCACTATAACACTTCTGAAGACTTATAATGAAGAGCTTGCCCCGGTGCTGACCCACCTCTTTAATAGCTCTCTAAAAGAAAGTTACTTCCCCACACAATGGAAGGACTCCCTCGCCTAAGCGAAATAACCCCTCATTCCCTCAGAACTACCTCCAAATATCCCTTCTAAGCTGTATTGGAAAGGTGTATGAGGGGATCGTGAAGGACATACTACTACAGGAAACCGAGGGCAAAATACACATCTCACAGCATGGCTTCATGAAAAACAGATCTACTGTCTCAGCTCTGCTGCACATCATCCAAGGATCGCACGACGCTGTTGATGCCCACCCTAAATTAGACGTACATGCCTCCTTTATAGATTTCACTCGGGCATTTGACACCATCGACCATTGCCAACTCTTACAATCACTCAAAGGTCTTGGCATCTCACAGCACATCTGGCTCTCAGTCTCCAGCTACCTAGATCAGTGGTTCTCAAATGGGGGTCCGCGGACCCCCAGGGGTCGGTGGCACTTTGCCAGGGGGTCCGCGAAAAGTTTTCAGGTAAAATAAATAAATAAAAATTAAATTAAATAAAAAAATAAAATGCTACATGTTACTTATTCCTTCTCAAACTACTTCCTACATGGTGCTAGTCTATCAAAATATCTTGGCTGTCATTGATTGTGTTGCATAGTGGTTTTCTGTACTGTTGACAAATTGTGATATTGTAAGTCGCTTTGGACAAAACAAAAGCGTCTGCTAAATGACGTAATGTAAATGTAATGTAATAAAAAATATATACCGGTATATAATTTTTTTTTTGCAAAATCTTCATAGTTCAACGAAAATAGTTTATGCTTTAAATCTAAAATGGTTCATGGATTACATTCTAATATCAAACCTATCAAATTAAAAGTCAAGCACGTTACCGTGCAAACAATTAAGCTTAGCCCAAAATCACAAATCAGAATGAGGGGCTCCCCGGTATATTTTATATCTTGTAAGGGGTCCTTGGCTGAAAAACATTTGAGAACCTCTGACCTAGATGGCAGGCAGCAGGCTGTCAAGTGGGGTAACTTCCACTCAAAACCTGTGTATGAACTCTCTACAGTATGATGCCATGCAGCGTTGACCCTGTAAAACACGCTAACGACTTGACCCTCACTGAAAATCTCATGGGGTCTCTTCCTGGTCAGATGCAGGCAGCTGTGGATGGAGTGGCTGCATGGGGCCAGACCTGCCTGAAAGCCAATGCCCTGAAAACTAAGGACATGGTCATTAGCCTCAGGAAGCCTCAAAATCAACCAATCCCACCTCCTGTTGTTGTTGATGGCCACGCTGTGGAGCGAGTGCACACCTTTAAACTCCTCGGGGTGCAGCTCTCCTCTGACTTGTCATGGGAGTCCCATGTTAACTACATCATCAAAAAAGCCCAACCCCGAATACACTACCTGAGTGTCGCCAAGCGAGCTGGGCTCCCACCTGACGTCCTGTCCCAAATTTATGTGAGCTTCATCAGACCTGTCTTGGAGTATGCTTCTCCAGTCTGGGGAGGGCTGAACAAAAACCTAATTCAGGACCTGGAAAGTGTACAGCGGAGGTGTTGCCGTATTATGTGCCTACCAAGTGGAACGTTCCCCAGCCAGGTGAGAAGTAAGCAGTGCACTGCAGACATCATCAGCCTATCGGAGTCTGTCATAAATCACTGATGATGACATCACATTGCTTTAAGTGACTGACGCTGATGTCACAAAGTCTATGACATCACTCAAAATGTCACAATGTATATGACATCAGTGGGACATCGTCAGTCACCACTGGCCCACTCGATGATTGCAGGATGTGACATAATCAGTCACATCACTCGATGATTGTGGGGCATGACATCATCAATGGGTATGACATCATCAGTCGGGGGCGTTTGCATGCTCAGTTGATGGATTGTGTTTGTTTACTAATATATGACATCATCAGTTACCACTTGCCACCATTCGACAATGATGTCATCACTCTGGCCACCAATGAGGCCCACAGGACAGAGACAGACTGTGCCATAACGGACGGAAGGATGGAAGGACAGCCCCACCAATCGACGATTGTGGGGCTGGTGGAGCCCACAGGACAGATGGTTCATGCCATAATGCAGTGGTTCTCAAATGGGGGTCCGAGGACCCCCAGGGGTCCTTGAGGGGGGGTTCCAGGTGGTCCCCAGCCAAAAGGGGGGTCATTTATTTTCGCTATAATTCCATTCATAAGTAACACAATGACTATTTTGGTCAAGGGTTTTATACAGTTTCTGTAATAAAACATCTAAAAGCATCAATCTTATTATCATATGGGCGACCGTGGGACAAAATCCTATCAAATGGGGGTCCGTGGTCAAATTTTTGTCAGTTTAGGGGTCCTTCATGTGAAAGATTTTGAGAACCACTGCCATAATGGACAGAAGTATGGCCCGTGCATAACGGAAGGACGGACATACAAAGTCAGTTATAGAAGATAACTTTATCAAAATAAGCCCGAGTCCTCGTCTCCAACTTCCGAGTCTGAATGCATGAATGCGAGTCCAAGTACAAGTCTGAGTCATCAGTGTGTGTCCACGACTCAGAGTCGAGCCGAGTCGGACTCAACTACAACACTGCGTCTCAAATATGCTTTCTGTTTTTGTTAAAAAAAAAAAAGTATATAATCATCGAACAAAGCGCCCTTCGGGCGTTTCTACCTTCCCCCCTAACCTCTTCCTCCTGATCCTTCTGGCCCCTCACCATATAGCCCTCCCCACTGGCCCTTTACCCATGCCATGCTGTTGGCTGACCTTGCTCTACAAATGTGCCTCAAGGAGCCTTGAGGTCCACCTGGAAAGTTTTTGAGATATTTTGAAAGTTTTGGAAAACATATTTTTGACATCTCCTCCTAGCCCGCTTCACCGATCTCCACCAACATCGCTATGTAGCATCTATGGACCAAGCTCTACAAGTGGTCTTTTCAGATTTTTGAAATCTCCTTTCGTTTCAAAGATATTAAAAGTCAGGCAGCTTAACAAATGGATGTATAGATGCAAGCGGCCACGACAGGGGTTCAAGCCTTTTCTGAATGGTACTGAGGTGGCAAAAAAAATTCGGTGCTTCTCATGACATGGTCTACATATATCCTTTGATATATCTGCCAAGTTTCCTGATCATTGAACAGACAGATGTGGAGGTTATGACCTTTTTCTTTTAGGCCACCCACATTTTGTTGCACACAGTTTGCAGTGCCCCCTTTTGGTTGAAACGCACAAAATTAAGTACCAATGGTCTTTGATTATATCTCTAAACATGTTCCCAAATTCGATAATCGGTCATGAAATTATGACAATTTTGCTGACAGGCCACATACTCTCACAACTTTAAGAGTTAATATCTTCGAAATGAAAGATTTCAAAACTCCTAAAAGACAACTTGTAGGGGGCTTGGTCCATAGATTCCATAGCGATGGTGGTGGAGATTGGTCAAAGGGGCTAGGACGAAATGTCAAAAATGTGTTTTCCAAAACTTTCAAAATATCTCCAAAACTTTCTGGGTGGATCTCGAGGGTCCTTGGGGCAAATTTGTAGAGGAAGGTCAGCTGAACACGTGGAAAAAAGTTGCTTGCAAATCGGACAAACAGCGTGGAAGTTATGGCCTTTCAAAGTTTGAAAATTTAAATTTTAAATTTTTTGAAGTGGATCCTATCAAAAATGGAAAGCTATGGCTATGGGTAGCATTTGGGTAACATTTGGTGCTTTTGTCAGGAACGTCCACATCCAGCTCAAATCCAGTGCTAAGCCGCCTGACTGTGTGAAGTGTGTGTCAGACTTTTATTGTGAAGGGCTGTGAAGTGTGTGTCAGACTTTTATTGTGAAGGGCTGTGTGAAGTGTGTTGGACTTTCATTCTGAATGGCTGTGTCTGTAGTGTATGTTGGACTTTTATTCTGAAGGACTGTGTGAAGTGTCTGTGTTGGACTTTCATTGTGAAGGGCTGTGCGTGAAGTGTGTGTTGGACTTTTATTGTGAAGGGCTGTGTGAATGCAGAGTATACGTAAAATATTGCTGTAGCGCCCCCTATGGGCACACTTTGTGTGTGTGTGCGTGTGCAAACAAAATTATGCCAGCCCCCTGAACAGTGTTTTGGCAAATTTAGGGGTCGGTGGGAGCAATGGTGTGCCCCGCAACTCCGGACAGACATGCCACCAATTATAGTAGTAAGATTGCACTTATGTAATCATTCTCAATGGCTTGTTTGTCTTCAGGTCTGGTGTTGATGGTTAAGCTGAAAGGGTCAGGGTCTTGCCTGGTTTGCTCTGGCTCTCAAATTGATTTGATGATGACAATACAATAATAATCCACATTTACACTTTACTGGAAGCACTCCACACACATGCACGCAAAAATGAGTTAAACTCAGCTAAACATTGCTGTTTTACAAAATAGACAACATGCAAACTTCACAGGTAATCTGTAAAAATGAAACATGACTACAGTATATTTTATTGGCAGTCTGAAATCATATGCAGATGGCCAAATAAACTGAAAGATGGAGACATTAGATTAATTTCTACTGAATGTGACTGTTCCACTGTTGACTGTATTAACTGTTTATATCTGTGAGAAAAGTGTAATCATCTTTACCTTTTTTTTTATCAGACTGGGGAGAATTACGTTGCTCTAATATGGTAGATGTGAATGAGGTCATTTAATTTAGGATACAAGCAAATCCATTTTTATGAACAGATTATAGGCCTGCATATACAAATATAATACACTATTTATATGAAGCCAGTTCATTTGGAGGACATAATTGAGTCCTATTAATGGAGTATTTGTCTGTGCTGCTTATGTAAACATAGTCATCGGACAGAGAGGGAGAGAGGAAGAGAGAGAGAGAGGTAGGGAAAGCTGTGTTGGAGGGTAGGCTGATGATGACAGCCTCTGGCCCTGCATTGCTGACGAAAGCTGCTTAGCTCTTCAGTTGCTATGGCAACCGGTGAGAGCAGCCAGAGAAAAAGGGGAAAGGGGAGGGGCCTTCACAGGAGAAATAGAGGAGAAAGAGCTGGATGGGAAAGATAGACAGAGGGAGGGACAGAGACGACTGAAAGAGACGATCTGGAAGCAACAGAGGCAAAGTCAGTCTGAGGCACAGGGATACAAAGATAAAGGTGGGGGCATACATGCTCAGTCCACTGACTGGAGAATAATAAGTGCAGCGAGTGATAGGAGGACACAGAGAAAGGTGCAGTGAGAAAGGGGGAAACGGAGAGAAGATGGATGTACAAACAGAGAACAACGACCCCCCGCCGGGTGAATCCCAGCCAACTGGAAAAATACGAAAAGGATTCAAGCTGTTTGGCAAACGCAAGCCAGGTAACATATTTTCCATACGCAGCAAAGGCGATGGAAACAACAAGTCGCCTACTGCCAGGAGCAACACCCTAGAGGGATTAACGGAGACCACTGCGCCAGATCTGGAGCAGGAGCCGGAGAAGGGGACGGAACAAGAGGCGAGTCAAGGAGAGAGCGGGGAGGCAGAGGAGGAACCGCTAGGTGAAGATGGCCTTCTGGCTGCCGCTCCTCCTCGCGCCTCCATTTCCTCAACCACATCTGTCAAGTCCCTCAGCTTCCTGTCCTTACTGCGGGGCGGCCGGAGAGGAGGGGGCGATCGGCGGGTCCAAACAGTGTCCCAGCCGGTGGGGCGACAGCGTCGGGGGCTGAAGGGTCTCTTCGACAATGTCAAGTTTCGCCAGAAGGATAAGGACAGCAAGGAGGAAGGGCCGCCGAGCCCGCTTCTCATGTCGTCCCGCACGAACAGTGTGGAAATCATTAAAGAGGACCTCACCCTCACACCCAAAACCCAGCCTCGCACTCTGCAAAGCCCCGAGACTGAGAGGTCTGAGATGGAGAGGTCTGAGTCAGTCAAGAGTTTGACAACGCCAGCCAGCTCAGCCACGACCCCATCAGAGACAATAACTCCCCAGATGACAGCAGGCAATGTGAGTAATGAGCATGTGCCACTTTTCCCCAGTTCCCAGCCACCTATGGAGCCCGGTGAGACTAGTCTGAGCTGCTTGCTGGCAGACATCTCCTCTCTCCTCACCTTTGACTCAATCTCAGGGGGTGGAGACATCATGGCCGATGTAGAGGCAGAGTGGGGCAAAGCCAGCAGTGCCATCAGTGCAGTAGAGACCGAGGAGAAGCCTTCATCAACAACTCTCTCATCATTCAAACCTGTCCTCTCCTCTTCCCCGACTTCTACTCCCGCCATCAGCTCCACTGCAGCGAAGCCCTCTCCTTCAGCCGTCCGCACCACAGCCCTGACCCGACCCTTTACTCCCGCCACAAAGCCCACTCTAACCTCTTCTCCCATTTCCCAACCCACCTCCATCATCACCACTATTTCAACCAAATCTTCCACTTTCGCCACTCATTCAGTCAAATCAGGCTCAGATCTTACTCCAGCCCCTCAGCCTACTACTACCATTACAATCAAATCAACTCCACCTTTAACTTCCCCCATAATGTTAACAAGCTTTTCGACTCCACTGAGGTCTTCCCCTCTGGCAACAATGAAATCAACACCCTTCTCCACCTCTATTATTACCTCAGCTCCTCCTATCCCCCCAGCCACTGTAGTGAAGACTCCCTCCATCAGTGCAACATTTAACTCTATGGCTGCCAAACCAGCTCCAGAAACTACAGCAATGACTCAAAGCATTACTCCAGTGAGTAAACCTCTCCCTGTTGCCAGTCCACCTCCTGCTTCAACTAAACCAATGAATATAACCCCTGTTGCTTTTACCCATCCTCCGCCCGTTAAATCGGATACTGCTAATGTGTGGAACTTTCAAACCTCCTCCTCAAACCACAAACCGTGGGAAAGTTCAATCGCAGCTGAATCTAAAGCCCCACTGGCAGTATCAGTATCAGTATCAGCCGCCTGTAGCGTTCCACCCAAACTCTCCTCTCCTGCACCCGTCGTCTCATCCAAGATGCCGACGGTTCCCACGTCTCCTCCAGCCCCAGGCTCTCTGTCCATGACCGTTTCTGACAACACATGTCCGCCCAGCCCTGTGGCCTTAAATAAGGCTTCTCCCTCATTCGTAACTATCCCAGATTCCGTGCCTACACCTGCCCCAGCTCCTCCCCGAGTTTCTTTAGATAAGATCCCTCCCACTGCTACACCTGCTCTGGGATCAGTTTCCTTAAATAAGGCTCCTCCTATCCCAGATCCTGTGCCTACACCTGCCCCAGCTCCCATGCCTTCAGCTAAACCCCAAACTAGCCCAACACCTGCCCCAGCTCCCATGCCTTCAGCTAAACCCCAACCTAGCCCTACACCTGCCCCAGCTAAACCCCAGCATAGCCCTACACCTGCCCCAGCTAAACCCCAGCATAGCCCTACACCTGCCCCAGCTCCCATGCCTTCAGCTAAACCCCAGCATAGCCCTACACCTGCCCCAGCTAAACCCCAGCATAGCCCTACACCTGCCCCAGCTGAACCCCAGCATAGCCCTACACCTGCCCCAGCTCCCATACCTTCAGCTAAACCCCAAACTAGCCCTACACCTGCCCCAGCTCCCATACCTTCAGCTAAACCCCAGCATAGCCCTACACCTGTCCCAGCTCCCATGCCTTCAGCTAAACCCCAGCATAGCCCTACACCTGCCCCAGCTCCTACCCCAGTTTCTATAAATAAGATTCCTCCTGTGGCTACACCTACTCCTGCACCAGTTTCTTTAGATAAGATTCCTCCCGTTGCTACACCGACACCTGCGCCAGCTTCTCTAGATAAGGTGCCCCCTGCTCGTACATCAACTCCAGCTCTCACCTCTCATGCCGCTGTCCCCACTCCCACCCCATCCAGCACCCCCCCTGCCCCAGCTCCAATGCCAGTTTCTTTGTCTATAGCCCCTCCTGCTCCTACACCTGCACCACGTAGCATGGATGTCCAGGGACCCCGGGCCATACCGGTCAAAACAGAAGTGCAGAATGAGTCATGCAGCTCTCTCCAGGGCCCTGGCAGAGAAAGGAGGGCACCAGCAGCGAAGGCATCAGGACTTAGTAAAATACCTGTGGTTGGAGGGGGCAGAGCAGGGAAGCCACCTGTCCGGGACAACCATGATGAGGGGAGCTCAGACCCGCCTACTCCTGTACTGGAAGAGGAGAGGCCACATTTCCACTTACAACATGGAGGAAGCAAAGATCAACTCAGCGATGTTGAGGCTAGCGCACCCACCTCCAGACACACCCAGGAGGAGAGTCGGCAGCCTCACCAGTCTAAAGTCATCACCAGTTTGCCGCGTGACTCAAAGATCCCTGTAAAGCATGGAGCACAAGCTCACTCTGCATCTCAAATCCCTCAAGCTAAAGAACCCCCTCGCACCAAGATACCAGTGTCCAAGGTTCCTGTCCGCAGGATTGCTACTAAGCCTGCAGGTAGCAGCACCCAAATAAGAAAATGAAAACAATAAATGACACACATTATGGCTTTGAACGCAACCCCCCCCCACCTGCCCAATATAACTATGTCACCACCCTATGTTAATTCATCCATCTTTCTGGAATTTCTTGGCTCATGTCTCCGTCATTTCTTGGCTTCATTACACCATAAGCAGTGCAACGGGAAAAGAGTCAAGGAGGCTGACAGCACTCAAGCACAAAACATCTCCGCAGGGAGCCAAAGCAACAGGTCTGGCTCATTGGTGCTGGCTCAAGTGGACATGCACTCAGGTAAGGTTCAGGGCAGACCTGAACGCACAGCAGCAGGAATTCGCAAGAAAACATGGCACCGAAGTCACAAACACAACATGGGCAGGGGCCTTTTTAAGGGTGCTTTTCCTACAGACTATCCGAATAAAGTAAATCTTTTCTACAACACTTTGAACTTTTGTTACTCCCACTTTTTTGTAGAACCGTCAAACCCTTTTTGTCTTTCTTTCCACTTTTTGTAGAACCTTCAAACCTTTTGTCTTTCTTTCCAGCAAGCCTCTGTGATAACTACCAGTCCCTTTTTCCTTTATTATGTGCCAAGAGAACAGCATCTCAATAAAGAAATGCAACAACCAAATTCACATTCCATACCTATCTCTGGATGTACCTAATATGTAGCAGAAAATGTGCCATTATGAGCCAGAGGATTTGTCCTCCATCCCTATTTTGTTGTTGGATTTTTTGCACAATATGTGGAACTGTACTGCGTCTGTGTGTCCGTCCGCCTGCTCATAATCAAATCACACTAGTAGTTCACAGTAGACACTCTGAACTGTGCGAGATATTGTGGCTCAGATGAGGAAGAGAGATGACTCCTTCGGATGATATGGACAGTAGACGGCGGCCATTATGAATGGCAAAGTGGAATTTTGAGCGAGACTGAAAGGATGCTGAGATGAAATCTCCAGCTCTTACAGTGGCGCAGCCCTATCCTTATCCCGCTCATACTCAAGATGAGAACAAATACTGTATTTGTGTGTATATAGTCTCATCTATGTTGTCCTGTTTCCTATTTAATCAATAAAATGCTATGACTACTCCTTAGCAAGATGGGATCTGTTTTACTGCTGGATTGTACCTGTTGTTTTCAATATTGTGGTGAGAGAATAGCAAATTTGGAAAACTGCAGAGCTACACACACATACAAGGATTTACTGGCTTAAAATAAGTAGGGACAGACAGCATGTTGTGTTACTTAATTTCACGTGAAAGAGCATTATGTAATTCTGCCACCTTAAGGGGAGAGATGGGGAACAGAGGGAAGAGAAAAGAGAAACATTTTTGTGTTCACTGACAAATTCCCACAGCAGCTCACCATCTAGTGACCACGGCATGGGCTCGCATCAGTGTTCTCACAGCAACATCATCGCCATCGTCCATGCTCCAAGCTCACTGACCTGAACAGCAAGCACATTGAATGTCAGCAGAGCCTGGGCAATCAGCTGTGAGGGAAAACACTCAATGTGCACACATTATCAGGAAAAAGGCCTGTGAATGTGTGCCATGGCTATTCTTAGTGGGGCCAATGATTCCATTGAATGATTCCCCTGCAACTGGATGTATTGTCTTTTGTCATTTGGACATCTCAATGTTAACATGTTATATGTCGTCAAAATATATGTTCACTTTGAGAAGACTTCAGCCGTTTCATTCAATATAAAAGCTGGTATTGATATTACTGCTGCTCTAAAGTAGAAGGATGGTAGTTTGAAGAGAGAGGCAGAGTGAATTAAAGCCTCCCTATGTTGTTTAACGAAAGACAGACAATACAGAGAAAAAGCTTTTGGGAAAAAAAGGTAAATGCTCCACTGAATAAAATAAAATAAAATAAAAATAAAAGCGCAAACAGATCCTGGTGAGGGTGAAAGCCTCAGCTCGGGGTTTGGGGGTGGCTGATGTGAGTCATGGGGAAATGAGATGGGTGTTAGGACAGCATTGCGAAGAGGCGACACAAAAAGAACAGTGTTCTCCGTGTGAAGCCAGAGGCCGAGAAGCTGAGAAGAAGTATCATCATTTTCTCAAGAAAAACACGAGGATTTCACCACATTAGATAAGAACAATATCAGCCCTAGGCTCCATCTCAAGACAGGGCAGCTGCTTAGTAACAACACCTGCCATGTGGGACTAAACAGAGCTGATGTCGCTACCGAGTCAAATAGCAAATGTGATGCTTTCACTTTGTCTAACATATGTAGGCTAGATGTATAGAGAGGAGACTAGAATCCTGACTTCATGACTCCAGATATTAAGCTGTTTATCAGAGAGGGTTGTGTCACAAGTGTGCTAAATGACATTATGCTCTCCGTTGTGGGACCTACTGATATCAACATTATCTCTGCACAGCTTTAAGTGAAATATGCATATTCAATGAATGTTGCCTTTTGTCAGCAGTCATTCACATGATTTCACAGCGATGTTGCTTCCATGCTTATTACAGTGACAATAGCAAGCGCTTGTAGTAGGGAAGAGCTGAAATAAGTAATGGGGAACATGCTGCTGCAGGATATAGCCTACTCAGATTCCTGCTGTCCAGTCATTAGGGCCTACATGAGCTATTTCGGTTTCCTGCAAATACTTGCACTATTGTTGAGGCCAATCCCTTGGCCCAGATACGGTACACAGCACTCATATACACCGAGGCAATGCAGCCTGTGGTGTATGTGCTGGCCTGCATGTGTTTGTCTGCGTCTGCCTCTGGAGAGACGACTTGCCTCTCTCCAACCCAATTTAGCACGCTTCATTCTGCGTTTCCATGCCAACCCCACTAGGTCAACCAATGAATGGCTGTGAGCGTGGGAAGGAGGGGTTTAAATACATGAGGACCTTAATGAGTGCACCCATACAGTACACATGCAAATTAGATACTCACTGATTGTTTTACACACCATTTTATTTGAGTCATTAAATTACCTGACTTTTCTTTGTTTATTTTTTTATTTTTATACCCTATACATTTTCAATTTGTTTCCAAATCCAACCTGTGCACTGGCCAAGGCTGTACCAGCCCAGTAGGACAAATTCATCATTGCTGATGTCTCTATTTGAGGATGCAGTCAGTCACAAGTATATCCAAGGAGAAGTTTAAATCAATCTATTTAACAAAACACTCACCACACACTCATATTTGGTGACCAATTTTGAAAGAACTACTTTTAATGATTAGGCAAATATGCAGTATTAAAGTATTAAGTGCCACTTTTTACCATAATATATGTTAATACAGCATCAGAGGCGGCAGGTCATTCCTCTTAAGGCTCTTTAGAGTTTTATTATGTGATGAAGGCTATTTCTTTTTATAGCTTCAGTTGGTTGCTTAGCTGTTTCTATGACTGATGAAGTAGCATAAAATACCATAGTAATGCTATAGTATATATATATACTATTATTAATATATATATATACCATAGTAATGCCAAACAGTCTGGTCTGTGGTCTTAACTCTCACCAATGCAATAATGACAAACAAAAGTCAAAATCTTGGCATTATCCTTTAAGGATAACTTGTTGAAAATAAATTAAACTGCACCAGATATGAGGCCATCCATTCACATGAATAGAGGGATAGCATAACTATGAAAATAATGCTATGGTAGCCAACACCCTTGTGAAAGCAAATCATCTTTCCATAATGCTTCCTTTCAGCTCTACAACACACAAAGCAACACTACAGTAAAGCAAAAGTCCACAGTAAACTTGTATTTCCCCTATGACCTTGTTTTGTCAGCAGTGAAATAAAATGTGCATGTTGTGGTGTGACAAAGACAAAAACAAGTAACCATACTATTTTACAAACTTTATACTCAAAATTATTTATTCTTATTTGTACTGTAATGAAACATGGCACACATCAGTTATAAAAACTGTAGCCTAATGTCCATTAAAATTACCATTATTCATACAAAATATAAAATATAAAATTAAATCAAAATATATAAAAATGCGGTGGGTTATTTTGTTTCAAGGCTTGTGATAACACACAGGGAATTGCCTCATACTGGATGGCAGATAACTTGTCAGGCAGACAGAGGCAACAACACATCCACCATACTACTGTCTGAAACCTGATCTGCACTCTTGTCAAGTCAAACAACAACAGCAGGCGAGTGGAACAGCAAGCTGGTCACACCATGTTAACACAATCTTTCATCATCAATAAGTCAGACTGTTAAAGATAGGCAACAGTGAAGAATACACTTGGATTTGATAGCATTAAATTCATCGTTTTGTACACATTTTTGATCAGGCAGAACTCTTGATCAAAAACGAGGGCAGGATTAAAGCAAAGTGCTCATTGGACAGCAAGATTGTGTATACTGTTAGGAATGATTATATTTGAAAAGAATACGCATATGGATTCACTCACAAAAGTGCAACTGGAAATACTAAGAAGTAACACCACTATTCTTCGCCACGATTGTGTTTCCTTTAAAAGGGTAAGTAAATCTTTATCATCATCATCAAAATTGCCTAACGGTGTTAGTCACAATTTTGCGGTGTTAATCACGTTTTCTTTTATTATTATTCTTCTGTGGTGTTATTATGGAAGTTGGCATCCTTTATGTTGCATTACCGCCTCCTTCTGGATTTATCCATCCACTGTTTCCCTACATTCTGTCCCCCTTCCCTACTCAACTCCATGGCGTGAAAAAAATCTGCCTATGTGGGGGGCACTACAATCGATATTTTACATTTTTAGGCCCTCACAGAGCCATCATCAGTGACATCATCAGCATCCCTTCCCTGCTTCCCACTGATGATGCCATCAGTGATGATGTCATCAGTGATGTCACTCAAGGAATTGTGAAGTCATCAGTGAGTGATGTCACTCAAACAAGTTCGCTGCTCAGTTTTGCCTGTCCCTGATTTTGGGGACAGATTTCTCTCTGCTTTGTTCAGCTCAACAGTCATGGTCAACCCAGATAGGCCTTTGGTTTGAGCAGGAGGGCTACGCTCTAAACAGCCAATACCTGACAGAGACAAGGTCAGTGGGCAGCGGGGCAAGGGCCAACTGGAAAACACTGAGCGGCGTCAAGGAATGGATGATGCCATAGAGACAGTCCGCATGTCTGGGAACACCCACAAAATGTTAAACGGCTGGCGCACGAGTGGGGTAAAACCGCCGATATATCTCATGGGCTGACTCACCAAAAGACGGTGCTGCGGCTCTAAACTACAGGTTTGGGGGTTCTAGAACACAAGACGTCTGCTCAGATGTGCGTTTACTACGGTGGTTAAATCCCTGATCGTGTCTGCCTGGGCTGGGCTATCAGCTAAATTCTAACTTTGCTGAATGGATAGAACGGGGGTTTTTACCCCACCCTGACCACGCCCCCAGCGTCTATTGTGGGCGTTCCTAGAGCCTGTATGGGCGTTCTCAGACATGCGGACTGTCTCTATAACCACTGATGATGTCATGTCATGCCCCACAATCATCAAGTGATGTCATACCCATTGATGCTGTGGATGACGTGGCATGAGTTGACATGTTTGGTCACAATAAAAAAAAAATGCACCCATGGCGCATCGTTTCCAGTCTCCACCCTAGAAATTTCTACTATCTCTATTTTACTTATTTAGATTCTTTTAATGTACAGTAATCCATTTTGCATGTACTTTTACATGTTATCTTTTTCACTTTGTAATGTCTTTTACTTCTGTATTTTCTTTTCTTTCATCTATTTGATGCAAAGCACGTTGAATTGCCTCTATATATGAAATGTGCTATACAAGTCAACTTGCCTTGCCTTGCATTAACCCCCTGAAACATATTAATGTCTGTTTCACTTCCAAGAGGCTCATTGTTATGATTGACATGCATGCGCAGATATATGCACACATTTGATATATAACAATTAGTAAAAAGGGATTAAGGAATGGATGGATTATAAGGCTCTGCTCCTCTTCTTTCCAAGAGTAGTGTTCATTTACCCAGAGAGTATGAGCAGCCACGGCATTACGTCATTTAAATGAAATAACTCTTATCACTGAGGACCTCTGCTGGTAAAAAGATGTAATGGAAAGCTTTGCTATAGAGAACATGCTGTGTTGGAACTGTACACATCACTGCTGCACAACATGGCTTCCTCATGCTTGCAGTCTGTTTAGGCAGGTCTGTCATAGACAGCGCCGCTATAGACAGAGGCAGGTAATTACACACAGTTAGGTATGAAATCATTTTGATCGCGACAGTTTGCTTCATTTATGTGGAATGTTTTCTCCAACAATAGAAAATATTGTATAAAGGTAGGTTTAAAAAAAGTGCATAGTTATCTCTTCATAAATGGCTACATTTGTATATGTGGAAAAAATCCCTGTGAAGACTCTGGTGCTTTAGGATTCTCCTAAGTCACTATCATGCTTCTGAACAACACTGTAGGAACACATGAATAATATGCATCAACAAATAGTATAATGTATAAATGCCTGAGAGTTTATGAAGGCTTGGCACATGGGGGAAAAAATGCTGAAAAGAGACACGTAGTATCTGATTTGAGGAAATACTGATAAGTGGGCTTGTGTGGATCAAAGCCATGTGCTGGTAGACTATAATCAAAAGTGTGAGTTGCAAATGTATAATAATACTCATAATAATGACATTTGAATAAGTGACAATAGACATCTGAGGTAAGAAAGAAATGTGCATTCTCACAACCACTAATATAAAGTGGATGATCATATTATAGGAAAGGACAAGCAGGAAACTGTGACCCGATAATATGAACAGGAGTTCACAGGAAGTGGCTTCTTAGATATTTCAGTCAGGCTAAGATATGAGAGCCAATAAACGGGAACAGAGGAGGAGAGCTGGGATAGCTAAATTACAGATACTCTCGCTTTTACAGCTATCAAACAAACGAGACAGATGGAGAAAAGCATCCCAGTGTGTAGGCAATCTGTATGTGTGGCAGATGTTCAGTTTACTGACCAACCAGAAGCTTCCCCAATCAACTGCTGAGCAATCAGCAATCAGAAGCCAATCAGAACAGAGGTGGTTTTGTAGCCAGTTGCAAGTAAGTTGGAAAATTTGACAGATTCATCCACTTGTGGTAAATAAACGAATAAAAAACAAAACTAAATAGATACATATTTAATTATAACCCATAAATTCATTCTCATCTATTGATTACGTTATAAAGTGTGCTTTTGGACATGAATGGTACTGTGATTGATTGATTGATTGACATGAGATATGTACATAATCAAGTGCACTTCATGTTGACTGAATGAAGACCCACACTGGATCTAAACATTGCGTGTCTGTCGTCTTTTTAAATGTGTGGAAAAGGCAGCTGATAGTGTTGAAGTACATTACACCATGAAATGCATGTGTCCCTCAGCACCGGTGACGATGACGTCCATCCAGATGCGCATGGCCTCAGGAGAGGGAGCCACCATGTAGTACACGCGGTCGTGGGTCTTCACACTGAAGGTCAGCGAGGGGTTGGGGCTCTTGGGTGGCGGAGGCGATTGTAGTTAAGAGAAAAAGTGAAATAACAGAAAGTAGAAGAGGGAGAGTGAAGGAAACATTTCAGCAATAGTCCAAGAAAACAATCATGTAAGCTAGTTTAATAAAACAGACAGACAGACAGACAGACACACAGACAGACACACAGACACACACACACACACACACAACTGCCCGACTGACATCACTTCCGTCACAAATTGTGAGTAAGAAAACATACTTTATGTGCGCTCTTTAAATGGTCATAGTACACCTCCTCTATGGCTTGGAAGTATATGACTCCTTTCATCTTGGCCTCGTGTTTGTCTGCAGCACAGAATATAAACACAACTCTGTTTACAGACAGCAGAACAAAAAGCCTGTGATCAAAGCGTGTCCTCAGCATCCAAAGTATCCCAACGTAGCCCCAAAACCATGTCACTGTTGCAGTAGTCTCACTGGCCAGCCTCCCCTCCCTACCGTGAGAAGAGTCTGGCGGCGCAGGTCTCCATTGTGGGATTGCGATGGGCGGTGCTTGGTGGCAGTGCCCTTGGAAAATAGTTTCCAACAATCCAACTTGCCATTTTCAGCGTGTAGCAACGAGCTAGCGTGTAGGTTTCTGCCGTTAGCTTGCTAGCTAGTTAGCGTTGGTGTTTTCACTGAGGCGGCAGGGTACTGTTTACAGCGACACACAGGGAGGGAGCGGAAGCCGCTCTGATTGACATGGTCGGAGCCAATGACAGAGCTTGTAATAAGCGGGGAGCGGACATCCGGCAGCGACTGAAACAGTCGCTCCAATGGGGAGCAGCTGTAGAGCTAGGGAGGGCTTATCCCAGTAGCCTGTTTCCGTGCAGCCAGACGACTCTCACGGAAGGGAGGGGAGGCTGGCCAGCGAGACTACTGTTGCAGTAACTTTGTTGAAAATAATGCAGCTTAAAATGTGAGACAGGGGACTGAGAGAGGAGAGGAAGGGATACACTATACAAAGAAGGCATATAGAGGATATTATGCATTCACCTGCATAGTAGGTCAGGGTACGACGATTCTGATCAAAGACAAACCAGCGTTTCTTCCAGGTCTTGATCTTGCCACCCATTTTGACCAGGAATCCTCTACAGGTTTTATCGGTGATGGCCAGTTGGAAGCAGGTGTCTGGGCTGTGTCCAGCTGCCTCGATATGGCCATGAAGATCAAAGTCATCTTTCCTTACAGGCAGGTAGCGTGTCAGCAGCCGGGACTGTGGATGGAATGACAGATTGAAACATTGCATGCTACTTTGTTCAAAGAGACAAGAAACCAATCGAGCACGAGAGGCACTTGAGCTGCCTAATGTCCCGCAACAATCACCATGACATATTGAACATAACCAGCTATCCTAACTAATTAACTAATCAATTTATTTATTTTGCAAATACTTCAGTGTCAACATAACTTCACATAACACATGGTTGATATTAATATGACTAGAAATTGAGTGCACGTTTCTAGGGTGGAGAGTCTGGAGATGATGCGCCATGGGCGCAGTTATGGAAATATTTGTATGAGTACAGGATTACAGCAGCTCCTTATACAGTAGATGATGTTGTCTGTTAGTCCCTCCTGATCACCTTCAATAAGTAGTTTTATGCTGCTGGCTTGTTTCCTCTGGAGAAGGCTGTGTAAAGCTGGCCATGAGCAAACACTGGATGATGTAGGTAGATGCCCCAAGTCAGTCATTATTTTTTGCTTGACCTTTGTTGATGGTAAGTGAGAAAGCCAATCTGATTGGGAACTGCCCCAGGGGCGGTTTTAGCATCAGAGCTTTGGGTGGGCTCAGCCCACCCAAAGGTCATGGACCACTGAACCCCTAGGGGGGTCCGGGGGCATGCCCCCCCGGAAGAAAATTTTGTACAGTTTCAAGTAAAAATTTATCAAACTGGCGCACTTTGAGATCAAAATGAAGAGACTAGATCTATGAAGAACTACACACATCAAGATCTTCTTTACCGTTCTGTGGTTTTACAGCAATGAAAAAATAATTGTTTCCCTATATATACTATATATATTCTGCATACAGGTTACTATATGGTAGAATTATGCTTGCATAAATAATACCAAAATCACTTCAGGGGAGTTTCAAGTAAAGTAACATTTTGCTTTGTAGGCAAAACAAAAGTTAAATTAAATCAAAAGGGAACTTCCTAACTTATTGGCTGGAATAATATTCCGACAAGATAATAATATACTGTAAGCACTAAAGCAGGGGTTTGCAGTCAACTAGTTGAAATTAATATGTGGCAGTATTTGTGGGGGTCAAAATCTATGTAGGGTGTACCACCACAAATAGATCAGTGTATGGGAAACACTGACTATTAAATTGTGTGACTAGAAAGACACCAATAAATCTGAGAAAATGTACTTTAATTTTGAACAACAGCACTACAACGGTGGCATTACAAATGGTATTATGAAATTATTGTGTGAAAAAACAAGAATGCCACTTTTTTCATGAACTTTAAGCAGAAAATTAAAAAATAGTTTTAAAGCAAAAATAAATAATAAATAAAGATCATTTTAACATTGGCTCAACCAGCCCATCTTACTGACCACCAGGGGTCCTGGTCCTTAATCCCTTTTTATTACTCCCATGCCACTGGTACTGTACACAAACAAGGCTGTTTAAATATCTGCCTTGCACTCCCTTAGAGCAGGGGTGTCAGACTCATATTAGGTAGAGGGCCGGATTTGTTCAACTGAGACCTCATGGGGGCCGGATTTTTTTTTTACTAAAATCAATTCGACTCATTTACTGTACCCATTTACTTCACAAAAGAAATACTGCTCTTTCCATTTCTCTTGAAACTGCCTGCATTCCGTGTCAACCTTTCTCTTTTTCGACAGCATCTTGTTCAGGGGCGGACTGGGATCATAATTCAGGCCAGGCATTAGATACCATGCAGGCCAGGCTGATACGGGCCGACGCGCGTGCCGGCGTCAGAAAAATTTGGGCTGTTTAAAGCTCAATTTGGGCCGTTTGAAGCCAGATGTGGGCCGTTTGAAGCCCAATTTGGGTCGTTTAAAGCCAGATTTGGGCCGTTTGAAGCCCAATTTGGGCCAAGTCCAATTTTACAATGAGATGCACCCACTTTAATCCTGAATAAAGTAATAAAACCACTAGTAACCCAGTAGGCGGCGCCTGGCCTGCTGTTCAGTGAGTGGCCTGACTGCGGGCACAATTTTTTATTTTTATTTTTTTTTGCAGGCCAGGCCAGGCCAGGCCAGGCCACCGGGCATTTGCCCGACGTGCCCAATTATGCAGTCCGCGCCTGATCTTGTTGATTCTTTTGTTTTTTGGTAGGTAGCTGAATGCGCGATTCAATTCCAGCGTGGCATCATGGCGGCTTTGTTTACACCTGATGACCTACTGACATACTTCCTTGTAGTGCAGGTTAATTAACTTATGAATGAACTCTTAGCTTGCTTATTAGCCACACGTAGTTCATGATAATGGGGTGCGAATTTAATAATAATAATAATATATATATATATATTTTTTAATATTCCAAAACATCTCGCGGGCCGGATGAAACCTGCCCGTGGGCCGGATCCGGCCCGCGGGCCGTATCTCTGACATCCCTGCCATAGAGGGAAATAACAAGCCTGTAAGAACTTTTATTGAGATACTGAACTAACATCACAGCAAGACATAAGTGATGCCATGCACGCATGTTAAGCTATCGTCATCATCACATCAGACAGGCTGTGTAAAGCAGCCACTTGCGATTCTGAAGGGCTTAATTTCATTCAGATAACAAGGGACCCGTTTGAAAATGTTTGTCACTTATGCCCATATGTTTCTCAAAAAACATCACATCCATTTACACCCGCTTACTGCGAGCTAGCATGACATGGCTGGCTGGTGCCATGGTAGCCTACCTACCTTCCTCCAGTCCACCTGTTTGTCTGGCAGGCACAGCGACAAGTTCTTTTGTTTAGCCTACGACAACGTTACGTGCTAATTTGCATATCAATATGCGCTAATTAAGTAACTACTAACGACTCTGACTGCTCAATGCTCACCTCAGTTTCATTGATCATGAGTGGGGAGAACGATTGTGTGGACTGTGGAGGACCACTTCGCTGCTGTACTGTGTGTGACCTGTGTGAAGTGATGTGGGATTAGGCAGATAGATGGAGGAGGGAGCGCCTGCGCAGCCGCGGTTCTAGAAACTTTTCGGGTGGGCTGAACCCCCCTAAATTTTTGTCTCAGCCCACCCTAAGAACATAGAGGGGGGGGGGGAAACATGCACACAGCGCATTGAGTGTAGTCAGAAACTGCTACTAATGACCACCATGCAGGGTTCGAGTTATGGGGGGACCTATGGGGTCTTGGACCCCATAGCTAGAGTCTGGGACCCCATAGTCCAGAACACCTGTGGGACCCCCACAAATATAACTTTTTTATTTTTATTTATTTTTTCCTTTTTTGTGTTCCAAATAACACATTTTTCGATGGAAGAATTATTATTATTTATGTTAACTAGATAAACAGGCTAAATAAGAAACATGTTTTCAGTTTTCCCAAAACAACCGTTTGAATTGTGTGAAATAGGCTGCATTTCACCTCCAAGCCACCATGTGCCGCCCATGAGCGCGTGTTCTACTGCTACAACCGAGTTGCAGGGAGAAGAAGCCACAACATGCAACCATCACGTGACGTAAACAGCCGCCTGAGCCAACAAGATCTTATTAATCTTTAGTATAGCGTTATCATGCCACTGAAGAAAAGGCTGAAGCTGCCAACGGGGTGTACAAGCCTGGATAGCTTCGGTTTCAGAAAGAAACAAAGAACGACTTCAGACAAGGGACAACGACCTGTTAGTGCAACAGCTAGGTTGCTACTAGCTAGTAGGTAAGCTAACGTTATGGTCTGATGATGAGAGGAGAGGAGAGGAGTCTGAGATTTTTCATTTTGTAAGTATTACGCCTACAGTTGTTTTTGTTCTAACAAGATGCTGCTACTGTATCTGCTGAAATATGCTGCTGTTTGTTGCAATTTGTTTTTCATTCACAAGTTCTTGATTACCTGTGCACAAGGGGTTTGTTCGTAAGGTTAGCCTACTCTGGTAACTTCCGGTCTGTTGTTGCTATGCAACGGTAGCGTAGGGGATGGCTGCCCCATTCATCTGTTTTCTTCTTGTTGTTGTTTTTAGATAGCGTTTCTTGCTGAGTGCAGAGAACTGCTCGGAAAGCAAATTGTATGAGCATTATGTATTTATTTTTGTAGTTTTTGATTTATAAGTGCAGAGACAGAGTTAAATAAATGTTAATTTAAGTTAAGCAATTTTGTCTCATTTGTAAAATTAAATTGTTGTATTTTATCAGATGCAAGTGTAAGACTGAATAATAACATCATACAACAGTCTAAACCGAATGTTAATTTAAAATTAGATATTCCTCTAAATCTGGCTTCAAACGGCCACAATTTGAGGAAAAAACGGCCCAATTTTTTTTCGGCGACCCCCTCCGGGGGCCGCCGATTTAGGGGGACCCCATAGCTATCTGACTATAACTCGAACCCTGCCACCATGGATTTGGAGAGGGATTAAAAAAAAAAAAAAAAAAAAAAAAGTTTTTTTGCCTCTATTTTTTTGGGTGGGCTGAGACTATTTTTGGGTGGGCTAAAGCCCACCCAAAAACGGCCTAGAACCGCCCCACTGCCCTCTGACAAAGATGAAGGGAAGCTCATTATTTCTGTCATGCTGAAGAATTATTGGCACGAAGAACCTTTCACCTTGTTTGTCCTTACAGAAATCTCACATTCAACCACCTTGTCCATCATCTGCACCACCACCATCCGGGTGAGGTTCTTGAGAGTACGGTCAGGACCTGCTTGTAGGTTCGTAAGCAGCTCAGGGGAACGGTGGCGCAGTGGTAGCGCTGTCACCTCACAGCTTGAAGGTCCTGGGTTCGATTCCCGCCTGGGATGCTGCGGGTGCTGAGGATGTCCCCCGCCCCCATGTCCTCAGTGCCTACTGCCCAGGTTAAAGGGCCTTTCTGTTTGGAATTTGCATGTTCTCCCTGTGCTCCCCTAGGGTTCCTCCATACAACATCGGTATGGACCCCCCACTGAAAACATGCAAAAGATTGTCATCTGACCAGTGACGACAATGTTTGAGGATGTGCCACGGGCGCTGTACACAAGAAAGCTGCCTACTGCTCCTGGCCTGCACACTGGAGGTAGGACAATTATTAAAGAAAGATCAGAAAGATCAAATTAGGCTGATAGGGTGATCATGTCATCAATGACATCATTGAGGACATCATCAGTGGGAAGCAGGGAAGGAATGCTGATGATGGCACAATGGCTCTGTGAGTGTGAAGGCCTAAAAATGTAAAATATCACTGTAGTGCCCCCCATAGGAGTTTTTCGGTTTTGTTTTTGCACCAGATTCATTCCAGACCCCTGAAAAGTGTTTTGGCAATTTTTGGAGGCGATTGGAGCAACTCCGCACAAACAAACAAACAAAGAGACAGACAGCTCTCCAATTACAGATGTAAAATGTATTTTAAGCATTAAGACGTTATAGTAGTTTCAAGATTTTTTAATCCTCATTAATATGCAAATGTATGCAGCAAGGTGCTTCAAAATTGAATCAGACCATCTACCCTATAGGAGGAACCAGTGGTGTGTGTGAGTATGACATTTATATCATGTATTGTCCTTGAGTTACTGTGTTCATAACAATGTGTCTACAGACAGACAGACAGACAGACAGACGGATGGCACCATGACAACATAATATCCCATATCATGCACCATGGTAGAGGGACAAAATAAAAAGACAATCAGATTCCATCCTCTTCTCATCAGTCACCTGTGATCTCTGTTTCTCCCGTAGTTTCACCTCCCTCTCAATCAGTTTCTGCCTCCTGCTCGTCTCCTCCTGCAGTCGTTTCTCCAGATCCTCTCTTCTTCTCCGCTCCTCCTCCAGAGCCTGCCTGCGCATCTCCATCTCTTGCTCCTACACATTCCACATACAGGGGATTGGATACAGCATCAACACACATGCATATATACAGTACAGCCTTATACCTGTACCTAGCATCAACACACATGCATATATACAGTACAGCCTTATACCTGTACCTAGCATCAACACACATGCATATATACAGTACAGCCTTATACCTGTACCTAGCATCAACACACATGCATAGATACAGTACAGCCAAAGTACAGCCTTATACCTGTACCTAGCATCAACACACATGCATAGATACAGACAGTAGTACAGCCTTATACCTGTACCTAGCATCAACACACATGCATAGATACAGACAGTAGTACAGCCTTATACCTGTACCTAGCATCAACACACATGCATAGATACAGACAGTAGTACAGCCTTATAACCTGTACCTAGCATCAACACACATGCATAGATACAGTACAGCCAAAGTACAGCCTTATACCTGTACCTAGCATCAACACACATGCATAGATACAGACAGTAGTACAGCCTTATACCTGTACCTAGCATCAACACACATGCATAGATACAGACAGTAGTACAGCCTTATACCTGTACCTAGCATCAACACACATGCATAGATACAGACAGTAGTACAGCCTTATACCTGTACCTAGCATCAACACACATGCATAGATACAGACAGTAGTACAGCCTTTTAACCTGTACCTAGCATCAACACACATGCATAGATACAGTACAGCCAAAGTACAGCCTTATACCTGTACCTAGCATCAACACACACGCATAGATACAGTACAGCCAAAGTACAGCCTTATACCTGTACCTAGCATCAACACACATGCATAGATACAGACAGTAGTACAGCCTTATACCTGTACCTAGCATCAACACACATGCATAGATACAGACAGTAGTACAGCCTTATACCTGTACCTAGCATCAACACACACGCATAGATACAGTACAGCCAAAGTACAGCCTTATACCTGTACCTAGCATCAACACACATGCATAGATACAGACAGTAGTACAGCCTTATACCTGTACCTAGCATCAACACACATGCATAGATACAGACAGTAGTACAGCCTTATACCTGTACCTAGCATCAACACACACGCATAGATACAGTACAGCCAAAGTACAGCCTTATACCTGTACCTAGCCTTAACATGTGTCTTGGGTGACTGGATTGTGAAATTATTATGCAAACCGGCTCCGGATTACCAAAGAAAGTAGTGTAAATGCAACATGTTTTCAATCCAAAAGAGAAATCGAATCCCAATGTGGATGCAGGAGGGGGAGGGGGTGTTAGGTTCCAGACTTTACCCGATGTTCTAGGAGTCTCTGCTTCTCAGCCTGGGCCTCTCGGAGCAAACGTTCCATCTCCTCGAGCTTTGCCATATTGGATGTGCTGGCACTGTAGGAAACACAAGTTTAAATAACTAGGTCAAACACAGTAGATGAACTAGCTTTCTGGGATGAGGGAGACTGGCCTTCCCTTCCACCTATTTACCACTGGGGGGGACGTTCCAAAGACCATGATTGAAACGGTATGGTGTGTGAGCACTTGTGTGAGAAAGAGTGAAACTGATAGTGAGAAAGACAAATCATGTGCGTCACACCCCTCACTCTTGTGCTACCTTTATGCAGCAGCTACCTGAAACTCTATTTCTTCTGGCTCTGCCTCACAGCCTGAAGAGACATAGTTCACTTCTCTTGTGTGTGAACCTTTCAAACTGGACTTTCACCTATGTTAACATGGTGTTTGTCTGACCTGGAAATGTTGTCTGGGGAGCCGGCAGAGAAGCTGGTCTCCATGCTGTCGGAGCTGTCCACGCTGACGGTGTCCGAGGCCTGGCTGGTGTCCTGGTAGGAGAAGGGGTCCAGGAAGACATTGGACTCAGAGACGGCCCTGCTGCAGAAGTCACTCCGTCTCTGTCTGTCCTCATTCAGGTGTGCGTGGCCATTGCCTGTTGACAGAATAGAACAGGATTGGAAAGAATCAGAGACAACTTCAGCATGCATTATCAAATCTTCAAAAGAATCAAATCACAACCCGAGTTACCTGATAGCATCTCATAATAATCATAGACTTTTCTGCAACAAGGTCAAGTCACAGAAATGAAACGGTTATCCTCCAAGCAAGAGAAAAATGTACCGGTAGTTGAGAATAGACAGGCAGTTTAATGAAGCACTTTGGGAATAGATGAAAATAAGGCAGGTTCTCTTCAAGGTCTTAATAATGTTCTCTCATCACATCAGAGATGAGAGACAACCATACCTACCAAGAAAAGTACTTTTAGTCATTGTTTCTAAAGCTCACTAGTTTAGACAAATAAATTGACAATGGTTTTTTCGCTTCGATTTTGAAGACACAATTCATTACAACGCATGCTTATGTGAATGAGACTATACTAATATATTATTGTAGATAGTTTTAGATATAATTAATGTAAGTTGTTAATTAATGTAGTTGTTTGACACAATCATCCCCTTTGTCAGTGTATGATGATGCCTCACATCTGAACCATGTAACGATGCTGCTTGCATTGAACTGTAACCTAAAATAATGATATCACTTTTTCCTGATGAAAATCAAAGCATATGGCCAAGTAATAGGGAAATACAACAGTCCTATTCAGAATCTCCACATTGCTGCACTAACATACAGCATTTATATTCTTTATAAATAACATACTACATGCTGCTCCCTCTAGTGGTTCAGATCTTCCTTTATAATTTTGATGTACCGTAAATATGAAGCTGCTAATAGGCCTACTCTGTAGAGAAGACGTCATATGCGTGTGAGTCAGTGATAGTCTTTGAAAGTGAGTCATACGCGTGTGAGTCAGTGCTAGTCTTTGAAAGTGAGTCATATGCGTGTGAGTCAGTGATAGTCTTTGAAAGTGAGTCATACGCGTGTGAGTCAGTGCTAGTCTTTGAAAGTGAGTCATATGCGTGTGAGTCAGTGATAGTCTTTGAAAGTGAGTCATACGCGTGTGAGTCAGTGATAGTCTTTGAAAGTGAGTCATATGCGTGTGAGTCAGTGCTAGTCTTTGAAAGTGAGTCATATGCGTGTGAGTCAGTGATAGTCTTTGAAAGTGAGTCATACGCGTGTGAGTCAGTGCTAGTCTTTGAAAGTGAGTCATATGCGTGTGAGTCAGTGATAGTCTTTGAAAGTGAGTCATACGCGTGTGAGTCAGTGATAGTCTTTGAAAGTGAGTCATATGCGTGTGAGTCAGTGCTAGTCTTTGAAAGTGAGTCATATGCGTGTGAGTCAGTGATAGTCTTTGGAAGCGAGTCATACGCGTGTGAGGCAGTGATAGTCTTTGGAAGCGAGTCATACGCGTGTGAGGCAGTGATAGTCTTTGAAAGCGAGTCATACGCGTGTGAGTCAGTGATAGTCTTTGAAAGCGAGTCATACGCGTGTGAGTCAGTGATAGTCTTTGAAAGCGAGTCATACGCGTGTGAGTCAGTGATAGTCTTTGAAAGCGAGTCATACGCATGTGAGGCAGTGATAGTCTTTGAAAGCGAGTCATACGCGTGTGAGGCAGTGATAGTCTTTGGAAGCGAGTCATACGCGTGTGAGTCAGTGATAGTCTTTGGAAGCGAGTCATACGCGTGTGAGTCAGTGATAGTCTTTGGAAGCGAGTCATACGCGTGTGAGTCAGTGCTAGTCTTTGGAAGCGAGTCATACGCGTGTGAGTCAGTGATAGTCTTTGAAAGTGAGTCATACGCGTGTGAGTCAGTGATAGTCTTTGAAAGCGAGTCATACACGTGTGAGTCAGTGATAGTCTTTGAAAGCGAGTCATACACGTGTGAGTCAGTGATAGTCTTTGAAAGCGAGTCATACGCGTGTGAGGCAGTGATAGTCTTTGAAAGCGAGTCATACACGTGTGAGTCAGTGCTAGTCTTTGAAAGCGAGTCATACACGTGTGAGTCAGTGATAGTCTTTGAAAGTGAGTCATACACGTGTGAGTCAGTGATAGTCTTTGAAAGCGAGTCATACGCGTGTGAGTCAGTGATAGTGTTTGAAGGTGAGTCATACGCGTGTGAGTCAGTGATAGTCTTTGGAAGCGAGTCATACGCGTGTGAGTCAGTGCTAGTCTTTGGAAGCGAGTCATACGCGTGTGAGTCAGTGATAGTCTTTGAAAGCGAGTCATACGCGTGTGAGTCAGTGATAG
Source organism: Poromitra crassiceps (assembly GCF_964638095.1). Lineage (NCBI taxonomy): Eukaryota > Metazoa > Chordata > Actinopteri > Beryciformes > Melamphaidae > Poromitra > Poromitra crassiceps. Next base: position 96,876,655 of record NC_139623.1, on the reverse strand, counting down.
TCTTTGAAAGTGAGTCATACGCGTGTGAGTCAGTGCTAGTCTTTGGAAGCGAGTCATACGCGTGTGAGTCAGTGATAGTCTTTGGAAGCGAGTCATACGCGTGTGAGTCAGTGCTAGTCTTTGGAAGCGAGTCATACGCGTGTGAGTCAGTGATAGTCTTTGAAAGTGAGTCATACGCGTGTGAGTCAGTGATAGTCTTTGGAAGCGAGTCATACGCATGTGAGTCAGTGATAGTCTTTGAAAGCGAGTCATACGCGTGTGAGGCAGTGATAGTCTTTGGAAGCGAGTCATACACGTGTGAGGCAGTGATAGTCTTTGGAAGCGAGTCATACGCATGTGAGTCAGTGATAGTCTTTGAAAGTGAGTCATACGCGTGTGAGGCAGTGATAGTCTTTGAAAGCGAGTCATACGCGTGTGAGTCAGTGATAGTCTTTGGAAGCGAGTCATACGCGTGTGAGGCAGTGATAGTCTTTGAAAGTGAGTCATACGCGTGTGAGTCAGTGATAGTCTTTGGAAGCGAGTCATACGCGTGTGAGTCAGTGATAGTCTTTGAAAGCGAGTCATACGCGTGTGAGGCAGTGATAGTCTTTGAAAGCGAGTCATACACGTGTGAGGCAGTGATAGTCTTTGGAAGCGAGTCATACGCGTGTGAGTCAGTGATAGTCTTTGGAAGCGAGTCATACGCATGTGAGTCAGTGATAGTCTTTGAAAGCGAGTCATACGCGTGTGAGGCAGTGATAGTCTTTGAAAGCGAGTCATACGCGTGTGAGTCAGTGATAGTCTTTGGAAGCGAGTCATACGCATGTGAGGCAGTGATAGTCTTTGAAAGCGAGTCATACACGTGTGAGGCAGTGATAGTCTTTGAAAGCGAGTCATACGCGTGTGAGGCAGTGATAGTCTTTGAAAGCGAGTCATACGCGTGTGAGTCAGTGATAGTCTTTGAAAGCGAGTCATACGCGTGTGAGTCAGTGATAGTCTTTGAAAGCGAGTCATACGCGTGTGAGGCAGTGATAGTCTTTGAAAGCGAGTCATACGCGTGTGAGTCAGTGATAGTCTTTGAAAGCGAGTCATACACGTGTGAGTCAGTGATAGTCTTTGAAAGCGAGTCATACGCGTGTGAGGCAGTGATAGTCTTTGGAAGCGAGACATACGCGTGTGAGGCAGTGATAGTCTTTGGAAGCGAGACATACGCGTGTGAGGCAGTGATAGTCTTTGAAAGCGAGTCATACGCATGTGAGGCAGTGATAGTCTTTGGAAGCGAGTCATACACGTGTGAGTCAGTGATAGTCTTTGAAAGCGAGTCATACACGTGTGAGTCAGTGATAGTCTTTGAAAGCGAGTCATACGCGTGTGAGGCAGTGATAGTCTTTGAAAGCGAGTCATACACGTGTGAGGCAGTGATAGTCTTTGAAAGCGAGTCATACACGTGTGAGGCAGTGATAGTCTTTGAAAGCGAGTCATACGCGTGTGAGTCAGTGATAGTCTTTGAAAGCGAGTCATACGCGTGTGAGGCAGTGATAGTCTTTGAAAGCGAGTCATACGCGTGTGAGGCAGTGATAGTCTTTGAAAGCGAGTCATACACGTGTGAGGCAGTGATAGTCTTTGAAAGCGAGTCATACACGTGTGAGGCAGTGATAGTCTTTGAAAGCGAGTCATACGCGTGTGAGTCAGTGATAGTCTTTGAAAGCGAGTCATACACGTGTGAGTCAGTGATAGTCTTTGAAAGCGAGTCATACACGTGTGAGTCAGTGATAGTCTTTGAAAGCGAGTCATACGCGTGTGAGTCAGTGATAGTCTTTGAAAGCGAGTCATACGCGTGTGAGTCAGTGATAGTCTTTGAAAGCGAGTCATACGCATGTGAGGCAGTGATAGTCTTTGAAAGCGAGTCATACGCGTGTGAGTCAGTGATAGTCTTTGAAAGCGAGTCATACGCGTGTGAGTCAGTGATAGTCTTTGAAAGCGAGTCATACGCGTGTGAGTCAGTGATAGTCTTTGAAAGCGAGTCATACGCATGTGAGGCAGTGATAGTCTTTGAAAGCGAGTCATACGCATGTGAGGCAGTGATAGTCTTTGAAAGCGAGTCATACGCGTGTGAGGCAGTGATAGTCTTTGAAAGCGAGTCATACGCGTGTGAGGCAGTGATAGTCTTTGAAAGCGAGTCATACGCGTGTGAGGCAGTGATAGTCTTTGAAAGCGAGTCATACGCGTGTGAGGCAGTGATAGTCTTTGAAAGCGAGTCATACGCGTGTGAGGCAGTGATAGTCTTTGAAAGCGAGTCATACGCGTGTGAGGCAGTGATAGTCTTTGAAAGCGAGTCATACACGTGTGAGGCAGTGATAGTCTTTGAAAGCGAGTCATACACGTGTGAGGCAGTGATAGTCTTTGAAAGCGAGTCATACGCGTGTGAGGCAGTGATAGTCTTTGAAAGCGAGTCATACGCATGTGAGGCAGTGATAGTCTTTGAAAGCGAGTCATACGCGTGTGAGTCAGTGATAGTCTGTGAAAGCGAGTCATACACGTGTGAGGCAGTGATAGTCTTTGAAAGCGAGTCATACACGTGTGAGTCAGTGATAGTCTGTGAAAGCGAGTCATACACGTGTGAGTCAGTGATAGTCTTTGAAAGCGAGTCATACGCATGTGAGGCAGTGATAGTCTTTGAAAGCGAGTCATACGCATGTGAGGCAGTGATAGTCTTTGAAAGCGAGTCATACGCATGTGAGGCAGTGATAGTCTTTGAAAGCGAGTCATACGCGTGTGAGTCAGTGATAGTCTTTGAAAGCGAGTCATACGCATGTGAGGCAGTGATAGTCTTTGAAAGCGAGTCATACGCATGTGAGGCAGTGATAGTCTTTGAAAGCGAGTCATACGCGTGTGAGTCAGTGATAGTCTTTGAAAGCGAGTCATACGCGTGTGAGTCAGTGATAGTCTTTGAAAGTGAGTCATACGCATGTGAGGCAGTGATAGTCTTTGAAAGTGAGTCATACGCGTGTGAGTCAGTGATAGTCTTTGAAAGTGAGTCATACGCATGTGAGGCAGTGATAGTCTTTGAAAGCGAGTCATACGCATGTGAGGCAGTGATAGTCTTTGAAAGCGAGTCATACGCGTGTGAGTCAGTGATAGTCTTTGAAAGCGAGTCATACGCATGTGAGGCAGTGATAGTCTTTGAAAGTGAGTCATACGCATGTGAGGCAGTGATAGTCTTTGAAAGCGAGTCATACGCATGTGAGGCAGTGATAGTCTTTGAAAGCGAGTCATACGCATGTGAGGCAGTGATAGTCTTTGAAAGCGAGTCATACGCATGTGAGGCAGTGATAGTCTTTGAAAGTGAGTCATACGCGTGTGAGTCAGTGATAGTCTTTGAAAGTGAGTCATACGCATGTGAGGCAGTGATAGTCTTTGAAAGCGAGTCATACGCATGTGAGGCAGTGATAGTCTTTGAAAGCGAGTCATACGCGTGTGAGTCAGTGATAGTCTTTGAAAGCGAGTCATACGCATGTGAGGCAGTGATAGTCTTTGAAAGTGAGTCATACGCATGTGAGGCAGTGATAGTCTTTGAAAGCGAGTCATACGCATGTGAGGCAGTGATAGTCTTTGAAAGCGAGTCATACGCGTGTGAGGCAGTGATAGTCTTTGAAAGCGAGTCATACGCATGTGAGGCAGTGATAGTCTTTGAAAGCGAGTCATACACGTGTGAGTCAGTGATAGTCTTTGAAAGCGAGCTCCCTGCTTTCCAATTTCCCTCATTTTGGCTCATACATATCAGTGGGAGTGGAGAACATTGCCAGCTGAAAGTATCATCATGCTTTAGATTGTTAATGCAGAAGCAGGTCGACCATCTGCTACTTCACTGTGTCTTGACCGCTCCTTTGTTATTTTCCAATAACATATCAGGTATATAATGCTAATTTAACATATATTTTTTGAACATTATACTATAGTCACAATACTAATTTAAGGTATTGTTTTTTTTACATTATGACTAGTCAAAATCCTAGAGGTATCAAACACAAGGCAGAATCCAGTTTGGGATGAGGTTGGGATATGATTGGCATGTTTAGTGATTGATAACATTGTGGTTTCGATAGTGAATGTCCCATAAAACAAACCAGCTGAATGAATGATGATGTGGCGTATGTTCTTGGCTGAGCACCAGGAGTCGGCTGTATAGCATTTAACAAAAATACAAGAGAATAATATAACCAATCCTGGATCTTGGTTTGGATGGTGAGCTACTCAAGGTTTATTTCAGGCTTTCAGGTGCACTCGTGGAGTTACAAAGTGTTATATTGTCATGGTTGCGTCTGAAGAAACAAGACGACATGGAACGTGTGCGCACCGCGACGCCTATGTCTAATATACATTATTTACTGTACGTTAAGACAAGCATTCATTTCAAAAAGTAACCATTGGTTTATACATTCTGACTAAATGTGGTGCTCCTTTTATATATTTATATAACGTACAGATTTATTTATAATAAAAGTCACAATTAATTACATAGCATTACCTCTCTAGTTGTACAACCTGACATTTTTATAGCCAGTCACACTGCATAGAGTTAAAGAGAAGAAGATACATAGTGGCATTCTGACTCACTCTTGAGCAGGCGACGGGTGTTCAGGTCCCTGGAGGAGAAGGTGAAGCCAGGTGGGATGACGCTCCCACAGCTGGAGCTCTGGGACAGAGGCAGGTGTGCCTGCACAGCAAGCAGACAGGGTGGTCAGGAACTGCTTTACGTAATATCTACTGTATCTTCTCTCACTCTAAAAAAAATCATACATAATCTAGATGGGTGCAGGGTCCGAATTAAGGGGGGGGCTGAAACCATGTTACGTTATTGGATAAAACGTAATAAAACGTAATAAAATGTGGCATAATACTGTATAAATCTACTCAAGTATTAGACATTTCCAACTGTCACTGAATGCAGCATAAATCTCCCAAGTTGCTAACAAGATGAACAAACCAGCAAACCTTCATAAATCATCAAATTGAGAGTTTCATGACTGGCAACCACCACTCCTCCCTGCCCATCCCTTTCTGGGTGGAACCCTCCAAGACTTGGGACGCAAACCCTGGATGGGCGTCACTCACCAGCCTCAAACTGACACTCACCAGCTTCAAACTGACACTCACCAGCCTCAAACTGACACTCACCATCCTCAAACTGACACTCACCAGCTTCAAACTGACACTCACCAGCTTCAAACTGACACTCACCAGCTTCAAACTGACACTCACCATCCCCAAACTGACACTCACCAGCTTCAAACTGACACTCACCAGCCTCAAGATGACACTCACCATCCTCAAACTGACACTCACCAGCTTCAAACTGACACTCACCAGCCTCAAACTGACACTCACCAGCTTCAAACTGACACTCACCAGCTTCAAACTGACACTCACCAGCCTCAAGCTGACACTCACCATCCCCAAACTGACACTCACCAGCTTCAAACTGACACTCACCAGCTTCAAACTGACACTCACCAGCTTCAAACTGACACTCACCAGCCTGAAACTGACACTCACCAGCCTGAAACTGACACTCACCATCCTCAAACTGACACTCACCAGCCTGAAACTGACACTCACCAGCTTCAAACTGACACTCACCATCCTCAAACTGACACTCACCATCCTCAAACTGACACTCACCAGCCTGAAACTGACACTCACCAGCTTCAAACTGACACTCACCAGCCTCAAACTGACACTCACCAGCCTCAAACTGACAAACTGACACTCACCAGCCTCAAACTGACACTCCCCGTTTGGATGATTTAGGCACATGGTGCTTACCTTAGGGGGCAAACTACGCCCCAGGGACCTGCCATAGGGACTGAGGAGCTGCTGGCTCCTCTTGTGAGGTAGGCTGTCACTGGGGTGGGAGGAGTTTTCTTTGCTGCTCCTCCTCCTTTCCTTCAGAGAGTGCAGGTGCTGCAGTGGTGACAACACAGAGAGAAACATGGACACTCCAGGGGACTTCACATTGTACACATTGGAAACTTCAGCCTTTAAAGTCGAGCTGAAATGAAAAATGACTTTTTTTCTGTTTTAGATCACAGTTATTTAGTGCAGCTATTCAACAATGTATGCAAAAACATATCACAAAAATCACATTTGTTTAGTTTTTCACATTTTTTCACATTAAGAGTTCATGTTTCAAGAGTTCCTTCATAACTTTCATCTACAGTTTGCTGACGTTAAGTAGTACTATCAAATTTCTACCCCATTTCAACCAATCATATCACAACATGTCAGCTGTCAATCAATCTTCATTGCGAGGAGATGATTCTGAGCAGGCAAGATGGCTGCCTAGTGCCTACATGGGCAGACTTTTCTAGCCCATAAATGTTAATACATTTGGCCAATAAGTATGTCACATACAAAATAAAACGAACAGTAATGTCTTCATTTAATGTAGAATGCAAAGTCCTGTAACTGGCTCATTAAACTCACATTCCAGGTATATCGTTATTTACCGCAGTCTTACCCCGGGCCCTCGGACATTTCAAGGCGGGCAGCAGCCCTCTGCCTCAGCTTTGAAACGGTAGTCCGCACGGAGGCAGCCAGCTGCCCGGTTTTCTGCGGATCTGCCCGGTTCTTTGCAGATCCCACTCGCAATGGGGGCAGAACACGCTGAATCCCCCTCCATTTGGGGGCAGAACACGCCATACAAGCGCCAGGACAAGGTCAACTCCACTCCCCAGAACGGTCAAATCAAATCATACACACGCTATGTCCCGCCTCTCTACCCTGTTCCAGTCAAATCAATGTTTGTTTTCAGTCGGATACGTCATCACAGACCCTGAGATGTCATTTCAGCTGGTCTTTAAATGTATGAGAGAGATATTTCCTTTTAAGGTGCAATACATTATACAATATGATATGAACTATGAGGTAGTGTGGGATAAGTGTTTCTTACCTCTTTGATGGTTATGGGGTTGTTAGCGAAGGCCTGCCCCTCAGACAACTCAGCATACTTTCCTTCCAAAGAGGCCAGTTTCTCTTTCTCCTGTAGACATCAGGACAGTCTCTCAAGTAAATGTGAAATACAGTACTTACAATAGGTAACACAAGTCATAGTTACTTTTTCTTTTTGTACCTTCTGAAGCATGAGGAGCAAATTGTTTTTCTCTTTCTGGAAATGCTCTCTTTCCTGCTGAGTCTGTAAGGTGATCTGTGTGGATTGTTTCTTCAGTGTCATGAGTCTTTCCTGTGAGAAATAAAACAGCATGATAACGCTAAGATAACACACAGCTTTCACAAACAAAGAGGATGTGTGCATGCAGCAAAGTAGAACCACCACACTGCATTAGAAACAGGAACTTTTAGCTTGAATTGTGGTTGCAGGCATGCAGAGGTGTTTTATTTTGAAGCAGCAGCCAAGTGGACAAGAGGAAATTCTAATTTTAGGAGCGGTAATTCTATTGTTTTGAGGACTTTTTTCCTTACACCTGTATTTCTGTATTAATATCAAATTAAACTAGTTTAGTATTTCTCTGAGCTGCTATCTTGTTTGGAAGACATTTATCTTAATGGGCTTTTCTGATGTGGGATAGAAACATTCTTATTTCCATTTTTGTCCTCTCTTGGCGTTGCATGTGAATGACAAAGGTATTCATTTCGTTGATCTTTATTACTATGCAAATAGTATAATGCTTACCATTGCTGGTATTGCTGGATCCTGTAATTAGTTCATGATTTGTGCTGCAATTCTCACAATTTTGCAGCTTTATTTTCATGCACAACCTATAGTCAAATTAATAACAACAAACCACATTATAATTGAAAAGTAAGCATATACACCAAAGGCCTAAAGGAAAGGAAATAAAAAATGATCACCACAAATGCTATCCAAAGGTTTTTTCGGTGCAGATCTGTAGTCATGTTTTCTGTATTCCAAACATCTGCTCACCAGGACTGAGCAGAGTGAGAGCAGATTCAATCTGAAGCAAAGAGCCAAATTCATTCTTGTAGACTAGTTAGCCTTTCCCTGATAGTAATCTGAACGCATCCACCTCTGCACTTTGTTTTGTTTTCACCACGTGCGGAGCACGCTGGTCTACATACTATAGTGTCAGTCAGTCATATGGAACGGAAAGGACGCTTTCCACTTTTGGGGACGCTGGATGAATTTCACTCTCGTTTCCCGAAGGGGTGGTGTGTTTCAATACGCCTGACCCCGCCCGCTTGGGATGCTGCCTTCATTTCGATGAGCACACACTGACTCACACACACACACACCTCCACACTGACTCACACACACACACACACACCTCCTCCTCCCAATGCAAATACCCTCAGCCCGTTTTACACACTCGCTATTTCGATATTATTTTGCTTCGACCCGTGCTAAAACGGTAAGTGGCGAACTACATTTTACAGACATGAACTCTGTGTCAGTGTCTCCTCGCGTTACAGCCAATGTTTTTATCACGTCAATTTGGTTGTCGCTGCAATCCCTTTGAAGTCCTTTCTGCGCATCCGCGAAGGGGAGGGATTGAGAGAGAGAGAAAGAGATCACACAAGCAGCGTCTCCCTAAAAGCAGTGGCGTCGTTAGGCCTGGCCTTTCGGGGCTACAGCCCCGGATCTTCTATGAAAAACTCTGGATCTCAAATATGACTTCTTTTTATTATTTTTACAAAAATTATAATAGCTGGCCCCCCTCTATTCATCTCTAATTCATGCTATAAAGTCCTAAAAAATAATAATAATGGTATTGGTGATCAGAAATTTTGAAAATACGGTTACTCTAGGTCTAGAGGAAGTTACACACACACACACACACACACACACACACACACACACACACACACACACACACACACACACACACACACACACACACACACACACACACAGTATTATAGGCTACTTCAATATTGGGGAGTAAAGTATCCTTTATCTCACCCTCTTGTATCTTTGCTTTCGTCATGACACTATACAAGAAGTAACACAAATTACATGGAATAACAATTGCCACGATTTCACGTCACTCCATCCGTGGCTGTACACCATCTAGCCACAACCCAGGGATGCCTGTCCCCGCCGTTGCCACATGCCGCACGTGGTCCAGGGCCGAATTTGCCCTTGTTTAGTATACTGAGAAGCAGCCCAGAGCTTAACAGGGAGGGAATAGTAGGCTACTCAATTTGGGATTCTGTTACGTCTTAAGACTGTCCCATAACAGCATGAATACTCCCTCGCGATGCCAGAAACCAGAGCAGCAAGAGAAAGAACCTGAACCTGTGATGCCATCAAGATTTAAAAAAATTATTAAAACTTTAGCTTTACTGTAAGGCTAGTTACAGAGAGAATCTTCTTTACTTTTTTACTCTCATTTTTGTGTTTTGTTCTTTTTTTGTTTTTAATCTACACTACTCAAACTAAAAATTCTTGTGGACAAACAGCATTTGTGGTTTAGCCTAGCACCATTTTTTGCGGGTATATTTACTTTTGTCCACTTTTCTCCATTCTCTATTTGGTGTGCAAAGCTAGCAGGTTTGCCTCTGCTATTTGGAGTTTGCAGGCTTGGTGAGTCGACCCAAAATATTCTTAAACTATTCAAGTTCTATAATTTATGAGCATCTTTTTATCCATTAGCATTGTAATTTCTACGTGTCCGTATCACCTGAGTGAATTAGTGTCATGTTAGAATGTTTTATTGACATTATTGCATAATTGTTATATTACTTTGAAAAATGTGACCGTTAATTACACATATACTGTATTTAATTTCATTCTAAGTGTAGAACAGATCCTAGAACTAAAGCACAATGCAAAGTTTTTGGACTGGTTTTTAAAATTCGTTTTGGCAAGGCAGCTGGCATAGTCTACTCGTCAAACTTTGAAAATGCCAGTAACCTATTTGGTTGACAGTTCTTACCGGAAATCACGCTTTCCTAAGTGATACAGTGCCAACACTAACTATAGCATTATACATGCACGACATGCTACATGCACACTCACAAAAACTCACACTCTCTGTACCTTGCGTGTGACAGTAATGCGCTGGCACTCAGCAATCTCTCTGAGAAGTTTCTGGGTCTGATTCTCTTTTTCCTCATCCCGATGAAATTCTCTCTCCAGCTGCTGGAACTCCAAGTCCTCAAAAGGCTTCGTCGGCACTGCAGCTTCCTAAAGAACAACACACACATAGACAAACCCAGAACACTCCATTTAAATTACAGTAAGTGAATGTGCAGCACAAACAGGCAGTGAGAATACAGTATCAATCAATCAAACAATACAAAGCTGTAGCCATGGAGTCAACATTGGGGGGGACCAAATCTGCTGGGAAGGGTCGGGTGTCTGTGGTCCCCCTCTTGATGTAAACTCTGTTTAGTTTACATCTGAGTTATATTTACATTATTGGCATGTAACTGATCACCTTATCCAGAGACAGCATTTTGGACAATTACAAAAATATTTTTTGTGTCAAATAAATAATCCAGTGCACATGCTCATACGTGCACCAGTGTATATGCAGCAGTACAGACATGGTTTCAATTTATTGTAGTTGTTATAATTCATTGTAGCTAGAGTATTATGTTAGTATAAAAACTATCTGAAGCACTTTGAAGCATATCTGAAGTCCTGAAAAGAAGTTGTCAACCTATTAAAATATAGCTTACAGCTGTGTTGACTTTGCTCTCTTGTGTATTATTTTCATGTTAGTGGATTTTGTTTTGACAATGACCACCACATTCACTTGGAAAAGGCCCAACTATTCATATTCAGTTCATTAGCGTTCATATTCAATTCCATGAAAAAGGATAGCACGTGCTTTTACAGTTAACTCTCCTTTAGTCACCACTGAAGATTGATTCATTCAGGAACAGTCTCTTCATAGATGGAACCATTTATTGCTACAGATGGTATACAGTTATGTTTGGCATTGATGGCTCCACTCTTTACAGAAGATGCTCCCTTAATTAGCCAAGTGCACGCTAAGCTAATCAGGGAGCACAATGCAGAATCCCCCATGAGCATACAAGAGTGAGCCCAAAGCAAGGCAATGAATACATGTTTAACCTTTGAAACATGAACTAATTTAAAGGTGGAGGCTGGGGTGGTGGAGGCAAAGCAGCAGCAGCAGCGATGTGTGTGGCAGCATTAGAGTAGCAAAGAACAGTGTAGAAGGGATCTGTCCTGGTAGCTCACCTGGTAGCACGTGTACCACAGAGGCTCGGTCCTTCGCACGGCCGACATGGGTTCGAATCCGACCTGAGGTCCTTTGCTACATGTCATCCCCTCTCTCTCTCCCTGCCTTTCCTGTCTGCCTACTATCCCATCTAATAAAGGCAAAAATGCCCCCCCCCCCCCCCCCCCCAAAGAAAAAGGGATCCATATTTAAATGGACTGCCTTGTTGTGAGAATGGTTGAGTAAACACTGATCACAGCTGACTAAAGCTGGGGCGTAGCATATGACTACCATGTCCTGCATGAACTAACGCGATCAAATTCAGTTGGTTCAGCTTCCATTGCTCCCCATTAAATTCCCTGGCTTTTTATTTATTTTTTATTTTCCCTCACAGCAGCTCTTCCTGAAGCCAAGACATTGTGACCATGACAAAGAAACTTGCTAAATAGCATATTTGTTATATTTGTTAACATCCTCTATGTGCATGTCGAGCTCTACACTCCGAATCTAACTGGAAAAAGTGCAGCCAAACTCATTCGCATAAAATGTCTTAGTAGATGTTTGTTGTCCACAGAGTTGATTATTTTTTTGCACATGGTAATGATTGGGGCCTCTGAGGCACAGGAGGGCCACAAGAGGAGCTGTCAGTATGAGACAGGAAGCAAAAGTGCAGGGCCTAAAGGGCAGTGGTGGCCTAAAGGTTAGAGAAGCGAGCATGTGACGGGAAGGTCATCGGTTCAATCCCCTGGACCGACAGGATAAATCTGGGTGGGGAAAGTGACAGGCCCCTCCCTCATTACCACCACTGAGGTGCCCTTGAGCAAGGCCCTTAACCCCAGCCGCTCCAGTGGAGCTGATCAGTGGCCAGCAGATCAGACTGTGCTTGTACTGGTCAGCTTCCAGGTGTGAATGTGAACAGAGTGCTCCTGAAAAAGAGAGCATTGCTCTCAGTGAGACTCCCCCTGTATAAATAAGGGGAAAAATAAATAAATAAATAAATAAAGGGAACAAATAAAAAATAAAGAGTGATTTTTAGGTTTTAGCTCTTAGGTTTTCTGGGCTTTCTGCTGGTCCACATTTGGACAGTTTTAGTTATGACAAGTGTCTTAGGCTTTTCAAGTTGCTTTGGAGGTCCTGGATGTGATGAACCCCTTTGTCTGGTATAGTAGGTGGTTTGAGGGTCTTTTTTCTAAGTTCCCTTTTGGAATGATAATTTGGTTGGTTTCAAAGGGAATGTAAGTGAACCCAGTTTGGAGGAAGCTGCGGTTATGTCGAACTGATCCTGGTTGAGCTGCGGTTTTAGTGCCTTGGGACCCGTGTCCATAAGTCTGGACGCCATGAGTCTGGACGCACTCCCCTTCCTCACCTCTGGCCACTCTCAGCTCTACTCTTTACTACTAATGGAGGCCAGTTTAGGAAAGCTGCCAGGTCATTTTGGATTGTTGGTTGTGTTGCCAACTTGCTTCAATGACTGATATTGAGACATCTAATTGCTGACAAAAAAAACACTGTACAGTTGCCTTGTCAAGTCCCTCCTGGAACAGATTCATCACATGCGATTTGGGAACATTTCACTCATTGTTACCTTTGACTTCTCAGTGAGGCTCATCTTTTCAATGCTGTGCATCTTTTCATTGAGCTGCTCCAGAAGCTCCTTCTCCCTCTGCAGCTGAGCCATCTCAGAGTCCTGTTCCCCCTCCAGGAGAGCACACTCCACCTCCATCTGCAACAGTGTAGAAGATATATAAATTCTCGTTCCAGCTGAATATTTTCTGGTTTCTTTAGTTTTCTATGACAGCAACACCTTTGGGTTGTGGACTGTTGAACAGGACAAGATAAGACATTTGAGGATGTCATCTTGAGCTTTAGGGAAAAAGTAATTGTGACATTTTATAGACCAAAAGACTAATCGATTAGTTGAGAAAATAATCAACAGATTAATTGATGATGAAAATAGTCGTTAGTTGCAGCCCTACTTTTTACATTTAGAACCCAGGCTTTACACAGATTTGGATTTGATGTTTAGTTACTCTACCGTACCTCTCTGATGGACTCCTCCATCTGATTGTCCAGGTCTTTGATCTTCTGCTCCAGCTCATCTATGTTGTTCAGGACTTGAATCCTCTCCTCCTCTATATGCGTTACTTCCTGTTTCAGCTGCACACTCTCCAAGGCCTGCAGTCACACAATATGATACAATGAGGGTGTGTGATTATGGCATAGCCGCATAGCTATGAGAGACTTCATTCAGACTTTGTTTGTGCGTGCGAGCGAGTGCACGCACACGCACACACACACACACACACACACACACACACACACACACACACACACACACACAAATATATGACATGTGCATACATGCTGCACATAAGCTATTCTAGGCAATCTCTGTTGCCATTATAGAGTTTATTGGCAGCAGGGTCTCTTGGTGATTATATACTCAATGGAAATTTCAGCCAAGTCCTCATAAACTGAGGAACTTCTTATTTCAGAAACTACTTTTACTGATTATGCCGAATTAGACTAACGCAAGTGCTGTTTAAACTTACACGACACTGGTTCACCCACCACGTCTACGACATGATTACTTTACACTTTGTCTAATGGAAATCTCTATCAGTGCTTTTCACTGCCAGCCACGCTACAGTAGGAGAACACCCACATAATGGCATCTGCTCCTAATATCATCACACACACTGGCTCACACACTGATATTTAGGCACATTTAAGGCTCGTCTTCCTCACAGGAGCCAAGAGAGGAGTGAAGCTGTGTGGCTGCAGCCTCATGTGCTGCTGAGCAGCTCGAGGATTTATAGGTAGTTTCCCAGGCGGTATGCGAGTGCTGCTTCCTGCACACTGGTGCTGGGAGGAATGCAAAGAAGGTACTGGGAGTCTCAACAGGGACCGGTGTCTGTAAACTTCTGTCAGAGCAGATGCATAGCACAAATTATGCTCGCCACTTCAAAATATGATTCATAAACACAATAGGGGAAAAGTGTATCCTTAACACCTCATTATAAAAGCTGGCAGAATGATCTGTGTTGGTGCACAAAATTACCATTTTATAAGATCCATCAGTTAAGCTTCAGTACAAAGCGCAAAACATCTGGAAAAATGCATGTCCTTGCCACGCATTTACACTAGAGCTCTTCGACTCTCCCACTTCCACACACACACACACACCCATACACATTTGGGCATGTGCACAGACACACATGCACACACTTATTCTCCGGGGGATAAAGTCATTTCCTGTTCCCCCCTCTTGAAGAGTTTGAATGGCTGACTGCTGCACCAAAACTATTCCAAGGAGAGCGTCTTCATTAAAACCAGACACACCATTAGGTTGTTCCTGCTGTTGAGTGGGAAAATGCCACATTTAACAGAGACTGTAACTCGGAGGTATGAGACTGAGACAGTAGGCTATGGAAGCGGGCTGGGCTCCTCCAAAAGTCGAGGCAGCTACACACAGTATATGAGATATTCCCACTGTCATTTAATCAGATGAATACAATTAAGTTACAGTGTGAAAGGTCAAACCATGGTTAAACAGCAACACCACGACTGAGAGACACTTGGACAACTGTGATGCCATTGTTCATGTGTCTTACCCACACACACAAACAGGAAAGGTACAAATTGCCGTCTGTGTGTAAAAGAGTAAACACGTTTAGCGTGTTTTCTCACTGGCACCCCGGTACCGTTCCCGAGGACTCTTGTCCCCAAATTGACCCCCAGTTTCGGGAACATTTGATGCGTGTGAACGTTGCGTTCCGTTGTGCGCCCGGTTGCGCAACGGGGAACCGTGACAGGATCCACTTGAAAAGATGGTCTGGGGAACGCTTTGGCATGCCCGGGAACAGAACACTTGCGAATGTGAACGGCAACCGTTCCGAACCACATAGACAACACAGGGACACGGGTGAGGATACACTCCAGGCATAGTTGACGACACAAGTGCACTCGGTTCCGTTCCCAAGTGCGGAAGAAATGTTGTAATGTGAAAGCTGACCAGCCGGGGAGGCGGGGCAATCGTGCCCGGGCGCGGAACAGAACGGAACGGAACGGAACGGAACGAAAGCAATCGTTCCCAGTGAGAAAGCAGCCTAGACATTTGCTTCTCACTTGCCTATGATTTTCATACACTCTCAGCTGCAGCATGTGACTCATTTTTTATCAAATTGAATACTGAATGCCTTTTTCATAAACTGCAATGTGTAGATTTACAACCCCCACTAGTAAATGTGAATTGATTGAGGTAAATTAATTTAGCATGGGTTCAGCATTGAACAAGGACTTGTGCCTGGAAGAAGCTATAGTCCTTCCCTGGTAACATGACTACATAGGTTAAAGTATTTGCCCTGACAACAGAATTGTCAAACACAAATAGAAACAGGCTACAGTATCAGATCTCTGAGAATGATTATCCGGTATGTCTGATCATTTATGATATAAGTGAATTTGGAAAAGGAGTTTACTATACTGGATGCAAGAACATGTTGTGGCAAATGCTTCCAGTAACTGAATTTTGAACAAAAAATAACTTGAGTTGATTGAATTGACTTCATTCCTCATTCCTCAAAATCCATCGTAATTTAATTTCACTCTCCCAAAGCGGTGCTGGTCAGAGAGGCTGATGGAGGAGAAGGGTCTTACTTTGGGACATCTGGGTAAACACAGGTCAAAGAAGCACTCGCCTACCACCGCCATGACCCGGTTCAATTCCTGGTCAGACATTCCTACAGACACAATTGGCCGGTGGGGTATGAGTCCTGCACCAGTGCCTCCTCTGGTCGGTTGGGGTGCCTGTTCAGGGGGGAGGGGAACTGGGGGGAATAGCGCGCTCCTCCCACACGCTACGTCGTGCCAGTGAAACTCCTCACTGTTAGGAGACAGGAAGCGGCTGAGACTGCACACGTACAGCAGAAAGCATGTGCTAGTCTACAGCTCTCCCCAGATCAGCAGAGGAGGTGGAGCAAAGACCGGACAACAGAGGGAATTGGCCGAGTACAATTGGGGAGATAATGGGAGAAAAAAAGCGTGATCAGTCTTACCTTGACTCTGTGGTGGGAGGAAGGTGAGGGGGCGCTGCTGTTCAGGCTGACAGCAGGAGAGTGGGACCTGGCCTCTCTGTAGCTGCTCTGCTGACGCTGGCAGACCTGCTGCTCCTCAGCCAGTTGGTACCCCCTCTCCCTGGCTTTGGCCCCAAAACTGCTGTCCGGGGCGGCACTGCCTGGAGAGTCAGAGAACACAGACTCATCGTCCGACACCTGCAGCTTCTCCAGCTCCTTGTTGATCTTCTGCAGGTCGGACACGGCCGAGCCCGCCGGCTCTCTCTCCACCTGGTCAAACTCAGTGCAGAGGTTCATGATGGTCTCCAGACGCTGGCACTCCTGGAGAGAGGGAGGATGAGAGCACACTCACAAACCGATGGTTTACAAAACATGATCATGATGGAATTGTTATTAAAGACCACGCAAAAAGTGTTAACATCCAACATTCCAACTTTTTTTTTTCCATTTCCATGTTTCAAAAGAGTTCCTCAGCAAGAAACCAGGTTACCTTTTATAACTCCTAAGTTAAAAGGTTTACAGATGGGTGATCTGGGAAGGAGTCTATGTTGGAGGAAGTGCGGAGAACAACTGGCAGACCACTTCCATATATTTTGGAGTTGCCCCTCCATCCAGACATACTGGCAGGAGGTATCACAAGCAATAAAGGATATCTTTGGTAAAGAAACTGATTGCTCTTTCCCTACAATCTACCTGGGTAACATTGCAACCGATTTGATGTCACAGGACAGATATCTCTTAACACATTCACTGCCAGCCGTTTTTTCAATACTGTAGGTAGGTTCTGCCAAGGTTTTTTTTTGAGGATTCTGGCTCATCTTTCAAGAGCCGAGGATTCTTTTCTGCTAAGATTTTGTGAACACAAATTATCTCAAAAGAACTAATAGAATGTGTGCTTTCTCTGTCTAAAAGAGTTAGTTTGTAGAGTTAGTAGTTATGTAGGCATTAGCAGTAGAATACAGCATGGTTTCAGCGTCTGAAAATTTATGCTGAGATAAATGGCTTTTTGTGAAATTCGATAGAACAGTCACTTTAACCATTTATTTTTGGCGTAAGACGTCAGACATCTAAACAATAGTTTTGAACAGTAATTTCCTCCATAGCAGCAGGAAACCCCCCTCTCCTTCAAACTCCTCCCTCCGTGGCGAGGCTCTGCCTGTCTGTGCTGCCTTGCTGCTGGCGGCTGCTCTTTGGGCGAGTCTGCATGAGTCGTTTCGGTTGTGAGCTCAGCTGGAATGAAGCTGCGTGCGATTGTGGGCTTTCTGCCGGTGTTTCAAAGTGTGTTGCACGCATAATCTATTATGCAAATTTGCAATCCCCCACCGCCAGCTCCCAGCGCGATAATGCGCGAAAGCGAAAGCGTTTTCGCCAATCCATTTTACAGTATGAGAATGGATTCCTCGCGCGTTCCCCTGCAGTTTTGGCTCAGCTTTTTCTAGTCTGGAGAGCACTGTCGCCACTTAGTGGGTCGGTGGAATGGGTTGTACACGTTCGGTGGCTCCCATATTTTTATAGGAGACGTGGGGGGGCGTTGATCCACGTCCCACCGTCAATTTTTTTTTTTTTTTTTTTTTTTGACGACTTGACTCGTCAATGGCAGTCAACCGTTGGATTTTTTTTGACGAGTCAACTCGCCAATGGCAGTGAACGTGTTAAAAATACTGCTGGCAGCCAGCAAAAAAGCTTTAACAAGAAAGTGGCTGCAATCTGATCCTCCAACAAAGACTGACGGGACAGAAATAGTGACCAACATACAGAGTATGGAGAGAATTACCTTCTCTTTGAACCTACAGCTTGACAAGTACTCTAAGTACTGGGAGAAATGGATTGTGTTTACATGTACGAACTGAGTTGAATCCCCCACTAGTAAGTCTATGTATGTAAAGGTGACCAACTGTCTGTTTTGTTTTGTTTTGTTTTTGTTTTGTTTTGTTTTGTTTGTTTTCCAGTATGTTCTACTTGTGCTTTGTTTCATGAAAATTTACAAAAATAAAGTATAAAAAAATAATAAAAAAAAAAACGGGTTACCATATGGCAACAAAACCAGGACAAGAAACCAAACAAGCCGTTTACGGGCAAACTTTCCATCACATTTCCTCACACTTAAATGAAAAGTGATGGAAGTGAGAAAAATATTCATTAAATTTGAAACCATCATTTAAGGACACATGGATTCACTGTCGAGGAACGGAAAGAAACTCACCAGTCTCTGCACTTTCTGCTCCCTGAGTCGTTCATCTCTCTGGTGCTGGTGGTAGTCTCTCAGCTCCTCCTTCCCATTCAGAGAACTGATGCTGCCCATCCTCTGGCCTGGACCCAGCCCGGCCTTCCCAAACGACAGCCTCCTCTCTCCCAAGCCCAGGTCTAAACAGGTCCCCTCACACTCCATGTCAAAGCCCAGGGAGCTCAAAGAGGCCATGCTGGCCCTCCTGGGCGTACTGGGCACGCTGGCCGGCACCGTCACATCAGGCGGTTGCTCCAGAGAGGACAGACTGCGGCGTTGTCGCTGCCCACTCGCCACCGAGTGGCGAGTGGGCAGCGACAACGCGGGGGGGTCTGCCGCTCGGTGGAGGCGGGGCAGAGAGCGGCTGTGCATTCCCAGGCTGTTGAGGGAGCCCGTGGAGTATTTCCTCTGGCGGGTGTCTGCTGCTTTGCCCTGAGAGTAGAGCCTGCGGCCCATGCGAGGGCTGGAGGGCATGCTGGCCGCTCCGCTCTTGACCCTGGGAGAGCGAGGCAGGGGCTCCCCATAGGAGGAGAGCAGACAGCTTCCATCAGCTACGTTGGAGAGGAGCAGGCTGTCTTGTGACAGGTGGCGAGAGCGGCCGTGACGGAGCACGCAGTTAAGCTGGCGTTCGCCCTGGCGTGGCGAGGGGGGCACACTGCTGCTGTTCATGTAGGACAAGCTTCTGGAGGCGGAGGGCGGGCGCTCGCTGTTGCCGAGCATGGAGAGGGGACCCTGCAGGAGAGGTCTGCTGGCCTGGGGCCCAGCAGGAGCAGGCACACTGAGGTAGTTGTCTCTCAGGCTGGCCTCCAGTGCACTCTTCCTGCGCTGCAGTGTCTCCATCAGCTCCTGCAGCTCTGCCTTGGAGCGGGAGCCTCTCAGCAACGTGCCGCTGCTGTCTGTAGAAGACACAACTTCATTTACAAAGCCTGTCATCCTGTCTCTGAGCAGACAGCACTATAGAGTCTCTGAGCAGACAGCACTATAGAGTCATCCTGTCTCTGAGCAGACAGCACTATAGAGTCATCCTGTCTCTGAGCAGACAGTACTATAGAGTCATCCTGTCTCTGAGCAGACAGTACTATAGAGTCTCTGAGCAGACAGCACTATAGTCTCTGAGCAGACAGCACTATAGTCATCCTGTCTCTGAGCAGACAGTACTATAGAGTCTCTGAGCAGACAGCACTATAGAGTCAGCTTACATGTACCTTCTTTCATCAATACCAGTTCATCTGAAAGAAGAGCCATCAAACGTGCTGACTAAGAGGGGGAAACCAGAAAAGAATGTGCGCTCATACACTTCTGAGCCCAATACAAACATTGGCTCAGCAGCTCCTTCTAAAAATGGAAGAATGCTGGTGAACCAAGACAGAGCAGAATGCCATCATACTCTCTACTGTAAGAGAAAGCCAAGACCCTGAGAGCACCCTCTACCCCAGCACCCGTCCCATAAGACCCTGAGAGCACCCTCTACCTCAGCACCCGTCCCATAAGACCCGGAGAGCACCCTCTACCTCAGCACCCGTCCCATAAGACCCGGAGAGCACCCTCTACCTCAGCACCCGTCCCACAAGATCCTGAGAGTACCCTCTACCCCAGCACCCATCCCATAAGACCTGGAGAGCACCCTCTACCTCAGCACCCGTCCCATAAGACCCTGAGAGCACCCTCTACCCCAGCACCCGTCCCACAAGACCCTGAGAGTACCCTCTACCCCAGCACCCGTCCCATAAGACCCTGAGAGCACCCTCTACCCCAGCACCCATCCCATAAGACCTGGAGAGCACCCTCTACCCCAGCACCCGTCCCATAAGACCCTGAGAGCACCCTCTACCCCAGCACCCGTCCCATAAGACCCTGAGAGCACCCTCTACCCCAGCACCCATCCCATAAGACCTGGAGAGCACCCTCTACCCCAGCACCCGTCCCATAAGACCCTGAGAGCACCCTCTACCCCAGCACCCGTCCCATAAGACCCTGAGAGCACCCTCTACCCCAGCACCCGTCCCACAAGACCCTGAGAGTACACTCTACCCCAGCACCCGTCCCATAAGACCCTGAGAGTACCCTCTACCCCAGCACCCATCCCATAAGACCCTGAGAGCACCCTCTACCCCAGCACCCATCCCATAAGACCTGGAGAGCACCCTCTACCCCAGCACCCGTCCCATAAGACCCGGAGAGCACCCTCTACCCCAGCACCTGTCCCGTATCTTAAGCATGCACTGTACGGATGGTGCTCTAAGTCAGGGTGTCTGGAGTCTCCGGACGGCACGGTGGCTCAGTGGTTAGTACTGTTGCCTCACAGCAAGAAGGTCCCGGGTTCGAACCCCGGTCTGTCCCAGGTCCTTTCTGTGTGGAGTTTGCATGTTCTCCCTGTGTTTGTGTGGGTTTTCTCCGGGTGCTCCAGTTTCCTCCCACCACCTAAAGACATGTATGTTAGGGTTAAGACTCCTGTCAGTGTTCCTGACCAAGGCACTGGCAAAAAGAACTGGAGTTGGTCCCCGGACGCTGCACTGCGGCTGCCCACTGCTCCTAGCTCTAGGAAGGTTCCTAGTAGAGGATGGGTCAAATGCAGAGGATGAATTTCCCCATGGGGATAAATAAAGGATAACTTAACTTAACCTAACTTAGAATTGGTTGGGGTAATTGGGGTAGAATTGGGGTAGAATTGGTTAACTTCTTTGGTGACTTAGATAGGCAGCTTAAATGGTTTTATAACTTGTAGTGCAGAGCAGTTTTATAACCAAATCTACGTAAAGCTATTCTGCCAAATATACAAAACTTTATAGTAGTCAATTCAACCAAGACGAAATTCTAATGTCGTTACCATACTAACAGTCATTCCAGATAGATATTTATTTGAATGACTTCATATTTAACAACTCCCAGATGGCAGATATTTCCACATCTAAAATTTCAAACGCAGGATTGAGATTCACAATGTTCTGAACGGATTGTAGGTAATGTTACTGTGTGCAATTTCCATCAGTGCTTTACAGGTACCAAACTCCTCTTCTATGTATTCTGACTCTTGGAATGGATTTTTCTGAGAAAGCCAAGGCATGGGAGTAACTACAATGTATGTTGTTACTGATAGTGGTAATGCTAAATTAATGTGAATCAGAGGGTTCCTGAATGCTTGTCACAATTTCCTTTGAGTGATATTTGACATTGGTAGAATATTTCAGTTTTGAACATACTGTAGCGATGTGGGGTTGTCAGTAAACATGGGATTGTCTGAGGGTTGGGTTGGTTCGCTGGGGGTGTTGTAGAGGGTGTCCCACAGCACTTGAACGCGGCTGGGAATGGGGTGACGCACCTGAAGGGGACATGGAGTCAGGTGGGGTTGCTAGCTCGCTGGGGATTGGTTGAGCGGGAGGCGGCCATTTTGTCGGCGGGAAAGTGTGTGTGTTGTGAGTCTGAAGATACGAGGGGACTAGACGGGTGTGTTAGCTAGGAGCTGTGTGTGTTAGCTAGGAGTGTAGCCAAGTGTGGCTAAGCGCTGGAAGCTGTGCGTGTGAACGGTGAATAAAATCTGAGACCAAGTATCGCCTCTTCTGCTCATTCCTTAATGATCCTGGAAGCGGATTATTACATTGGTGTCAGAAGTGGTAACTGCGAACTTTGCCGCTCGCCTCGCGCGGTAACACCAGAGAGAAAAAAAAAAAAAAAAAGAGAGGAACGGAGAAACGGACTGTTGCTGCTCGCCGCGGAGGTTCCAGCCAGCTGCAAGCTAATCGGGCTGGATTTCCCTCAAGTAGGTCGGCTGGAGTGCTACAGTGGGCGGGTGAAGAGGCAGCGTGGAGAGAAGGGGAACGGGACAGAGTGAAAAGTAACGCCTTGGAGGATCGGCCAGGCGTGGGCGGCTAGCTGTGTCTGCTAGCTGCTAAAAGGTTAGCTGTGTCTGCTAACTGCTAAGAGGTTAGCTGTGTCTGCTAACTGGTACGAGACTAGCTGTGTCTGCTAGCTGATACGAGGTTAGCTGTGTCTGCTAACACTACAAACACCACGTGGCATGGCGCGCGTTGGTGGACCTTCGTCGTTGGACGCGGGGGAAAAGGAGCTACCGACTCCGGAGTTCAGCTCGGTACTGGCCGGCATGGAGGCCCGCCTGGAGCAGAAGTTCAGCGCGGTGCTTGCCGGCGTGGAGGCCCGCCTGATGCAGGGGATCAGACGGCTGTTGGAGGCGACGCCTGCCTGGGCAGAGGTGCTTATGAAGCTACTGAGGGGGGCCACGCAGCGCGGAGAACGGCAGACGGAGGAGCCGCAGAGACTGTGTTGGAGTTGTGGAGCACAGGGTCATCTGGCGACGTGGTGTCACAGCATTCCTTCGGGGCAAACCAGGTACGCGGAGCAACGGTACTGGGGGCGCCCGGGGGTCTGCTGGTCATGTGGTGCGTTTGGACATCTAGCCAGGGAGTGTCAAGAGGCTGTCGGAGACCGGCGGACAGCGGGAGAGGAGAGACGTGCCGGCGGCGGGCAGGTGAGACTCTGTTGGAGTTGCCGTTCACCTGAGCACTTAGCCAGAGAGTGCACTGAGACTTTGGGGGATGGAGGAGACACACAGCCGGGGGAGCAGCCAGAGCAACAGGCAGCGGAGCAGCGGAGCAGTGCAGAGCCGGTTATTCAGGTCAGGAGAGTGTGGGCTGTGTGTCCAGATGGGCGGGTGTTGCTAACGCCGGAGGAGCCTAGTCGCTCTGCACCCCCCACGGTGGAGAGAGACATCTGCAGCGCTGTTACAGTCGGGAGAGTAACGCTCATGTCTCCGGGTGAGCGAGAGGGGTTACCGCCGGAGGAGCCGGCCCAGCCTAGCTGCTACACACCCCCCACGGTTGCTGCGCAGAGAGCCGAGGTGGAGATCGCTGCCGGTGGGGTTCTCCCTGCTGCCCTGAACACGCCGCCCCCTGGGGGAGGAGGACGGGAGGACGAGCGAGTGCAAGAGCGGAGGAAGAGGAGTACTGTTCAGATGTGGACCTGACAGACGACGACATGACCATCATGGATGTCGACGTGGGTGAGTGGAGACGCAGGCAGGCGGAGGACGCGGATATCGGTCCGGTGCTCGCGTGGGTAGCGGCCGGACGCCGGCCCCCTGCGGGGGAGATTCACAAGTGTTCCGGTGCCACGAAGGGACTGTGGAACATGTTTACGGACCTGCGTCTGTGTGAGGATGGGCTTTTGGGGAGGACAGGGCGCGGGATAAAGGGGTTCCAGAGGATTGTACCCAGCTACCTGCGGGGATTGGTGCTACGGTGGGGACACAGGGCCCCCAGATCCGGTCCCCCCAGATCCGGTCATTTCGGGCCTGAAGAGACACTCCGCCGTGTTCATGCACTGTTCCATTGGGGGAAACACAAGGAGGATGTGCGGAGCTACTGCCGTGTTTGTGTTCTCTGTGGGGGGCACAGGGGGGAGTAGTGTGTTTCTGGTGGTGGTTGAAATGTGTGGAAAAAACGGAAAAAAAAAACGTGTAATGTTGATGTTGTTGTGCATGTTTACTGTGCCACTTGGGACAAGTGTTTGTGTAAAAGGGGGGGCTGTGTAGCGATGTGGGGTTGTCAGTAAACATGGGATTGTCTGAGGGTTGGGTTGGTTCGCTGGGGGTGTTGTAGAGGGTGTCCCACAGCACTTGAACGCGGCTGGGAATGGGGTGACGCACCTGAAGGGGACATGGAGTCAGGTGGGGTTGCTAGCTCGCTGGGGATTGGTTGAGCGGGAGGCGGCCATTTTGTCGGCGGGAAAGTGTGTGTGTTGTGAGTCTGAAGATACGAGGGGACTAGACGGGTGTGTTAGCTAGGAGCTGTGTGTGTTAGCTAGGAGTGTAGCCAAGTGTGGCTAAGCGCTGGAAGCTGTGCGTGTGAACGGTGAATAAAACCTGAGACCAAGTATCGCCTCTTCTGCTCATTCCTTAATGATCCTGGAAGCGGATTATTACAATACATAACACGTAGGGGTTCATGAATTGCCAGCAACCAAAATTGTCTCTGTGGAACCCATAGCTAGCACTTTATTTTAATTTTCAAATGGTATACTCCAACACATTTAGAAACAACTCTGTTGCTAACTATTGATGTTGAGAGCTGCCTGTATAGGAACAAATCCTGAAAGCCAGCAGGGAGTGTAGGACAGCTGTTGCTGAAGATCCACTGATCATGGACCTGCTTAAAATGATCTAAGGGGAAATATCACCTGAAAAAAGCCAACTAAAATACATCCTTGTATACAAATTCTGGATGATTTCCCCCCCAAAAAACGCGTTACCATAGAGACACTGCATGAAATAGGCCACGGCCATGACGGGGGAAAGCTCTCCATTCACTTCCATACACCAGCGTCATTTTCCTTGAATTAAACCTAGCTAAAAGCTGTTGTGTGATGGGCTGCACAGACAACAAATGTAAACAATTAAACTTTTTTTGTACTCCAGAGCAAAACAAGCAAGCCATTGAGAAGGAAAATGAGAAGGAAAATGTGGATCTAGCTGTCAAGGAAGTAAGTTGGAGTGTTCATCTTCCGTATACCGTAAATTCCGGACTATAAGCCGCGGCTTTTTCCCCGTTTTTTGGCCCCTGCGGCTTATATAACGGTGCGGCTTATCTATGGATTTTTTCAGCAAACGGCCACTCGGTGACCTCCAAAATCGATGGATTTTACAGGTTACACAGCTTCATCTGCACATTTTATGTGCATTGCTTTGCTGCTTGTTTTTTCGATAATTTTTTTGTAAAGCACCTTGAATTGCCTTTGTGTATGAAAGGTGCTATATAAATAAAATTTGACTTGACTTGACTTGACATCATTTGGCGGAAATCAACCGGCATCACGGTGAACATGGCGCTCAGCTAGACAGCTGCTACACCAGACCAAACAATATGTTTTAGCGATCTGATCTAAAATGAATAAGGTGACCAGAACCAACTGAATAACTTTAAAGAGTGGGGCGAATGTCTGCTGGAAGAAGCACAAGACTGAAAACCAGTAAGCAGAAAGAAAAGAGACGAAGCAATCACCGCCATGAATGAGGAAATGACTCACCTGCTGGAGGCTGGAGATACACGGCTTGGGCTTAACTTTTACTCCGTGAAACACTATCGATTAAGTCCGACATCGCTCAGAGGTTTTGAGCAGCTTGAAAACAAGTTTGAAAACGTGCAGAAGTCCATCCACTCACTCACTAAAGAAAATAAGGCAACCGTGAACAGAGTTTCTAATGCGGAAAAGCGCATCAGCGCACTGGAGGACAAAAACAACACAGTGAGTCCGAAAATGGATAAAATACAAAAACAAATCGAAACCCTGCACACGCAGGTTGATGACTTAATCAGCAGGAGTAAAAGAAATTACATTCGCCTGATCAATGTAAAAGAGGAGCTGAGATTGGTGACATGGACGCTTTCCTTGGCAAAATCCTGTGTTACATCCTGGACCTGAAGGAAGGCGAGAAACCACAGTGGACAGGGCACACCGGGCGCCTCGGCCACGTCCAGACCCCGGCCTGACACCGAGGGCCATCTTCATCCGCCTACTCCGCTGGCCCGACCGTCAACTCATCCTCCAGGCTGCGGGGAAGAAGCCTCTTCCCCGCAGAAGGGTACGCGCTTTTTCGTCCGGCAGGACCTCTCCGCGTTGGTGCAACAGAAACGCGCAACATACAACAGCATCATCGAAAAGGTTAAAGTCAATGGATATCGCTTTGGCGTACTGTACCCAGCGAGACTCGTCATAACCATTGATGGACAGCGGCGGAACAAGAGCTCAAAGTGAAACTGCCGAATATCTTTTGAGTTGGACTGGTCAATAGTACTGTGAGTAACTAAAATAAAAAAATAAAAAACGGAATTCTCTCTTCTTTAGCACTCTTTCTAACTATAAATCCACTTCTGTTTTAATTTCCTCTCTTGCCCTCTTTTCACCACACCGCGGACACTGTGTGCACTGTAAAAAAAAACATAGGTGGTGTTGTGTTATGTTGTTTTGTTGAAATGTTAATAAATGGGAGCTTCCTCAAACAGCCATCTCTTTCCCGACAATCCCCTCTGTGCACGAACCCTTACATATGGTAATTAAACATTAAAACACAATAAAAAAAAAAAAAAAACATTAAAACACCTGCGGCTTATAGTCCGGTGCGGCTTATACTCCGGTGCGGCTTATAACCCGGAAATTACGGTATATGATCTTTGTGTCCAACATGTGACATAGGAGAATGCCAGGATTGGGGGGGTTGTTTTCCCCCATTTTGGGCATGGTTTCTGAATGATGACACGCTCCGCAGTGTCTCTATAGTAGGGTTGTCAAAAGTATCGATAGTATCAATACTGGAAATTTGAATCGGATACAATACTCATTTGCAACAGGTATCGATAGTATCGAAATTATCAATACTAAAAAAAATGTTTTTATACAATACTCATTTGGAACAGTTTTGATACCATCAGTGCTTTGCTTTCTTTTAAGGAAGAATCACAGATTTCTCCCTCCCTATCATTGGGTATCTGTTGCTTCAACAAGCTAAACGTGTCCTGATGGCTAGAGCAGGGCTAATCTGCTGTCTAAGTTCAAAGTTTGATCAGGCCTAGATTATGGAGAAGTGTGTGTCTGTCCATCTGTCTAACTTTATTTTTATGCCTCTTGATGTGTCGTCATCCTCATCCCCCCTTCCCGTGGTATCGAAAATGGTATCGAGTATTGATATTTTCCTGGGTATCGGTATCAAAGTAGAAATTCTAGTATCGTGACATCCCTACTCTATAGTTGAATTTGTTGATGTGCATATGGCTCTTAGAGCCAAACCATGCATTCCAGCTTTCGTCCGGTTCTTTGATGTCTATTAGAGCAGTGATTCTCAACCTTTTTCATATTAAGGATGGCTAATTTAGTCCACATTGGGGCCACAGTCCCACATTTGATGAGATGTTGTCTCTCAGAGCTAAATCTAAGATCATTTTATTATATGATTTGATCCAGAATCCAGAAGAGAGGCAGAGAAACTATGATCTAAACAGCCATTCTTCTACATTCTCTAATTCTGTCTACTTCTTGTAAATGAAACAATGTTGAAGTTTAACAATTCATCAATTTGCAGGACCCTCTGGAACCTCCTCAAGGACTGCTCACATTGGATCCTGGATTTCTTGCAGGGGAAGAAGCAGGTAGTCAAAAGTTGGTCATAAGTCCTCCAACTCTCTGATTGTTAACACTGGTGTCCCACAGGGATGCATTTAGTCTCCATTGGTATATTCTCTCTACACAAATGACTGTATTTCACACTCCTTGTCTAAGATGTTAAGATGTTTAAGTTTTCCGATGATACCACATTGATAGGACTAATCTCTAACAACAATGAAACAGTTTACAGAAATTGATTAGGTTTCATCCTTAACACATTCACTGCCAGCCGTTTTTTCAATACTGTAGGTAGGTTCTGCCAAGTTTTTTTTTTGAGGATTCTGGCTCATCTTTCAAGAGCCGAGGATTCTTTTCTGCTAAGATTTTGTGAACACAAATGATCTCAAAAGAACTAATAGAATGTGTGCTTTCTCTGTCTAAAAGAGTTAGTTTGTAGAGTTAGTAGTTATGTAGGCATTAGCAGTAGAATACAGCATGGTTTCAGCATCTGAAAATTTATTCTGAGATAAATGGCTTTTTGTGAAATTCGATAGAACAGTCACTTTAACCATTTATTTTTGGCGTAAGACGTCAGACATCTAAACAATAGTTTTGAACAGTAATTTCCTCCATAGCAGCAGGAAACCCCCCTCTCCTTCAAACTCCTCCCTCCGTGGGTGTGTCTCTGGTGGCTTTGCAGCGTTTGTCACAAGCGAGGCTCTGTGCTGCCTGGCTGCTGGCGGCTGCTCTTTGGGCGAGTCTGCATGAGTCGTTTCGGTTGTGAGCTCAGCTGCAATGAAGCTGCGTGCGATTGTGGGCTTTCTGCCGGTGTTTCAAAGTGTGTTGCACGCATAATCTATTATGCAAATTTGCAATCCCCCACCGCCAGCTCCCAGCGCGATAATGCGCGAAAGCGAAAGCGTTTTCGCCAATCCATTTTACAGTATGAGAGAATGGTTTCCTCGCGCGTTCCCCTGCAGTTTTGGCTCGGCTTTTTCTAGTCTGGAGAGCACTGTTGCCACTTAGTGGGTCGGTGGAATGGGTTGTACACGTTCGGTGGCTCCAATATTTTTATAGGAGACGTGGGGGGCGTTGATCCACGTCCCACCGTCAAAATAGCAGTCTTTTTTTTAAGACGAGATATCTCGTCATTGGCAGTCAACCGTTGGATTTTTTAAGACGAGATATCTCGTCAATGGCAGTGAACGTGTTAACAAAGATCAGCTGAAAACAAGAGCTTTTCTTACCTGAGCCATAGCCCAATGTGGCCACAGGACTCCTTTGAGGCAGCATGCTCTTCATTTGACCGGCTTCCTTTCTGTGATGAAGAAGCAGGACTCTCCTGGGCCCTATGCCTTTGTTCCCTGGGGTAAACAATAGATTGACATATCTGATCACTGATCAGATATAATATAATAAGATATAATAGATTGACATATCTGCGTGAAAATGATGAACAAAAATAAACATTTGTACGGTGCAATGGGAGCAGGATTGTGTGAGAATCTTTGTGCCTTATGCATATGCATAGTATGAGTGTTTGTATCTCTGGATACATCTGACTGACACTTGTCTGAAGGTTGTATTTGATGTTGACTGTTGCTTTATGTCTTTTGTCTCAGGAGAGTGCTCTAGAGATAGCAAGAGAAAATCTGTTTTGCTTGTGTTTTGTAAAGGGTTTTTTAAGAAGTTGGCATGGCTTGTTGAACCTTAACTGTCTTTAATCCAATAACCAAAAATTTCAGCAAAATAAAGTAGTGAACTTCTGATTGCCTAATACCTATTTCTAGACAAGAGAAGAGCAGTGGTATTATAAGATTCCAACAGAAAAATCGGGGGTACACTACAGTTTGTTGTTGTTGTCGTCATCTGCATCTTCTCCACATTTTTTGGTTCAACAGCCGATGCATGCACTTGTTCTGACTGCAGCAGTAGACTATAGTTGAAAAGGATAGTTCCCTTCAAACGAATGGCTGACTGCACTATTTATGGCTTTATAAGAGTGGGGGGGGAACTGATTCCTACCAGTGTTACCTATTGAAACAAATATATAACACAAATAAATAAATGATTCACACATTAACTTTCCATTAACATTAACATTCCCTACCTATGCGCTGCAGCAGCATTCTTGCGCCCACACAAACATCAGCATGTTGTCATGAAAGAAAGACTTGAAAGCACATATGGTAAGTCACATCTATTCCCTGCGGCCCCTCAACTTATGCTTCAAAAAATCTGCAACAATACTCCAATTCAATCTTTCTGGATGTAAGCACTTAAAGGGGGAAGAAAAAAACTTTCCTAAAGTCTAAGTAGGAAAACAGATCCAGAGGAAAGTATTTAGGCTCTTATACTGCTGGCTAGGACAGAACAAATTCCAGCTCAGTGTTATTAAAACCCACGTCTGAAAAGCAGCTCTCTGTCCCTTAATTGATCGTGTCGTCTCAAACCCATGACCTAACCTTGAAGGTATTCCCTCAGACTGAGCCCCAGACTCACGGAGGTACCAGTAGCCTATAGAGTCTATAGTCTATAGTCTATAGGCATAGAGGTTGGAGAGGCTGAGAACTCCTGGCTGGGGAAAACCTGGATTGGGTGCTCTTAAATATGGACCTGAACTTTCTTCCAGCAGAGACGCTCCGCATCTAAAAGCAGAAGACAGTGAGTGTGACTCTACTCGCATCTTGAACACTTTTCAGGCCTTGTCTTACTTTAGCTTGACTGCCATGTATTTTTGAGTTTATCAAGTGATGTTTGAAAGCCTTTCAAAAGTCCAAGTCTCGAAGGATTATCTCAACTGATAGAGGAGCATGGACTCTTTCAGCTGACATGAAAATCACCAAAATTGGAGTTACAAGGTTTTCACAGTCCAACAGCAAATATATGAGTGTGAAGAAAGGCACTGCAGATAAATAGCAAGTGGTGAAAGTTGAAATAACCAAAAAAAAAACTAGAATGACCACACCGCGGATATACACCTCCGCCAACAAGTGAGCATTGAGCAGTTGACATCCATGTCTGTCCAGACTTTGACGTTTGAACAAAATGTGAAGAAATCCGTCAAGGCTTTACTGAGGTATGGCGTTAGCGAGCTTGAAAATGGCATTCGTGAGGTCACAGTGACTTTGACCTTTGACCACCAAAATGTAATCAGTTCATCCTTGATTCCAAGTGGACGTTTGAGCCAAATGTGGCGAAATTCCGTCAAAGCGTTCCTGAGAACACGAGTTAACAAGCTAGAAAATGGCGTTCGTGAGGTCACAGTGACCTTGAACTTTGGCTTTTGACCACCAAAATGTGCAGGCTCACCTGCTCTTATGACATCATTGATGATCACTGATGATGTCACAACTTCGCATCACTGATGAGTCATCACATTTGCTCTTATGGCATCACTGATGATATTACAATGCCACGGCCGAGCCCACCCTGCAGCTCGACCACTGTGCGGGCTCTCTGCTCTTATGTCATCACTGATGAATGACATCACTGATGATGTCACAACTTCGCCGGCGAATCAGAGAGGCCTAGTGAGTGTGAGGCTATTATTGGTTCCAGAGTGATTTCAAAAGTCAGACATTACTGCTTCCTAAATCAACAGGCACAGACAGACAGACAGACAGACACACACACACACACACACACACACACACACACACACACACACACACACACACACAGACACACATGGACACACACACGAGAGAAAGAGGGAGATGTCTGAGTCTGATCCAAGATTTCCTGCTCTTGCTGTCTGGAGAGAGGGCCTGCAGGAAGTAGGGTATCCTTTTACACCGTCGCATAATCAATCTGCATGAGTTCATTCTCCAGACCTCGGCAAAGACCCAGCTAGCCTCATGTCAGCAGCAAGAGCTTTTACTGAATCACTACAGGGAGGTGCAGATTATAAACACATAGAGAGATAAGAGAGAGAGAGAGATGTAAACAGTCTGGAGACCTATTGATT